>NC_064852.1:128496951-128669451 GCF_024139225.1 Suncus etruscus
AAATAGCCCCTGGCAGGCACGGGGGGACCATATGGGACACCGGGATTCGAACCAACCACCTTTGGTCCTGGATCGGCTGCTTGCAAGGCAAATGCCGCTGTGCTATCTCTCCGGGCCTGTATCTCCATTTTTAAATGGGTTGGCCACCTATTCTCTCCAAAACACCACATTTATGACCATTTACAGATTAGATTGTTCTCCCCGATAATCTTCCAGCCTCTCAAGCTTCCCCACATCCTTCAAAACATCTCAAAATACTGCTCTTATCACTGTAAAGATGTCTCAGCCAAAGTATAAAATAAGCAATCCCAATCGTTCCTGATAAAATATCTAAACTCTTTAACCTTGCAGTGAGATTCTCCAGTCTACAAAGTTCCTTCTCTGCCAAAACAGAGCAAACTGGGGTTTACTACCATGTTTTTGTCCTTGATATCTCTGCTCCTTTCTTTACCTTTGGGAACATCCAGAGTCCTAGTCAAACTCATCCTTTCCACAAAACTCTTAAAAGTCTCTCCTCTCCACCACACATTCCTCTTCAACAAGTGTTGCCCATATTATTTCGTGCCAGATACCCACAAACATCCACATACTGACACCATGTGCCATGAAGTCAATTAAATGCCATGGGGCTGGAGAGATAGCATGGAGGTAAGGGGTTTGCCTTTCATGCAGAAGGTCATCGGTTTGAATCCGGCATACCATATGGTCCCCCGAGCCTACCAGGAGTGATTTCTGAGCATAGAGCCAGGAGTAACTCCTGAGCGCTGCCAGGTGTGACCCAAAAACAAAACAAAACAAAACAAAAAATTCCTTAACCCCTGCTACAACTCATACTGGCCCTTGTGTTCCTAAGCCAGTTGGCTATATTTATGACTTGAAACCATCCTTTCTCCACCTATCCACTTCTCAGTGAGGTGCTAATCATAAAGCTGTACATGGATGTCTTAAATCAGAACCCACCCCCCATACTTGTTCCTACCTAGCCTATGGCACTCCACCCCAACCAAATGATTTATTTGCCTCTGTATCTTTTTTCCACTGTGAGGACACTTCCAGCAGTGCTCAGCTTACTTCTGGTTCTGCTCTCCAGGATCACTCTGGATAGGCTTGAGGGAGGACATATGGGGTGTCAGGGATTGAACAAGGGTCAAATGCATGCAAGGCAAATGCCCTACCCTCTTTACTATGGTGCTGGACCTGGTTGCTTATGTATCTTATTATCTCACTGTTCAAGAGAAACCCATAGTTCTGACATGCACACCATTAATATAGTATATTCTTTAAAGTATTAGTCCATCTAAACAAAAGAACCTCGGCTTATTTCAGTGAACACATGTATGTGAACCACAAGTCTTTTATAAAGTTCTGCGAGAGTATGAATTGGGTAAGGTACTGGCATATGGCTGACTTGGGTTCAATTCCTGGTGCTGCATATGGTCCCTTGAGCCTCTCTGAGGTGATCCCTGAATTGACAGCCATGTGTACCTCTTTTTGGTATCACTGAGGGCCAAAGAGATGATACAAGACTTAAGGCATTTGTCTTGCACTGAACCAACCCTGGTTTGATTCCTGGCACTACCTATGCATATCAAGCACTGTTAGGAGTGATCCTTGCAAACAACTGAATGTTTCTCACCTGTCTTCTCCATAAAAAGAAAGGTAACATTTCCTATTTTCCTTGTGAAAATACAAGGCTAGCTGCAGAACTGGGTCAGCCCATTCCCAAGAGAGGTGGTGATTGCAAGATGAGTGGCATTCACTCTATATAAGAAATTACCAGGAGGCAGCACAGTTCAAGAACATATATGGAGTTGACATATGTCTCTACTAAAGCAAACAGCCACCTATAAAATTTTAAGGTCCTCATAAATCAAGAACTGAGTGACTGGCAGAATGCCAAGAAAGAAGATGAAAGCAATGAAGAGTCTGGAGAAAGTGCGTGGGTGTTCATTGAATGAGTTAAGCATTCCTTCCTTCATAGAGGGAGTGCTCACTTCCTGGTCTGCTGCAAGAGTTCCACATATATTCCCAATAGAACTGACTCCCCGGAGTGACTCCGTGGCATAGCAAAGTGAAGAGAACATCCTACTTTCTGCAAATCCAGATGTGCTGACCACGGAGCACTCTGCTTCCTAATCCTTCAATGAATACTTGAGTTCTATTTCGTTAAAAATAGCCTCTGATGGGCCAGAGCTATAGCACAGTGGCAGGGCGTTTGCCTTACACCAGGCTGGCCTAAGGCAGACTCCGGGACCCCATATGGTTCCCCCAGCCAGAAGCGATTTCTGAGTGCATAGCCAGGAATAACTCCTGAGCGTCACAGGGTGTGGTCCAAAAACCAAAAAATAAAAAGCCTCTGATAAGGTGTGGCCCAGATTCAAAAAATAAGCAGTTAACAGTAACTGCCAGAGGCAGGGAAACTGTTTTGATGAATCATTTCTCAGAGCAAACAAGAGCATACACAGAACAGTCACCACAATATAACCTAAAGGCTTGTATGCTTAAAGCCTGCGCTCTTCTGTGGTAACAAAAAAAAAAAAAAAGAAAGAAAGAAAAGAATAAAACAAAAATCTTCACTTGGACAAATGGCCACTTAAATTTAAACAATGGAATATTAATAGTTTTCCTTTCATAGTGTAGATTTTTCAGTACTACCTGCATTTGTTTTAGCAAATCTTTGGAAGAAACTTCCAAAATCAGATAGCTTTACCTTAGACAACAGAACAAAAAATGTTATAAAGAGTTCTCACGAGTTCATTTAATACTGTTATGCTTGCATATAAAAATCTCACATTTTTTCCTAAAATAGCCAGAAGTGGGAATTCTATCAATCTTACAAGTATAAAATATGACATTGCTAACTTTTCAATACTGTAATTCTTCTATTCATTTTAAACTTATTTAAAAGTTGAATGTGAAAAAAAATTGAATGTGACTTTTGTTCTTCCAATTGCCCTAATTTTGTACTCATACAAAACATTTGTTATGTAATACTATTCCTTTATACTTATATACTGAGCACCCTTGAAAAATAAACAACTGTTAAATTTAAACTTTGCTTTAAATACACAGTGCTTATATAATCTAAGTAAAGATATTTGTATTAATGTCAGTGAGGTTAAAGCCCTTGGGCTCAAACTCATACAACATAAAATAATGAAGTAGCTGAGATATATTCCCAATTATGCCTAAGCAGACCACTGCACACTTTACAAAGTGGCTGAAGAAATTATATAGAGGGTAAAATTCTTGGGTTGCATGACCCTGACTGGGATTTTGATCCTTGAGCACCAAGCCATTGTAAGTACTAAGAACAGCTGGGTGTGGTACCAAAACTAAAAAAAGTAAAAAAAAAAAAAAAAACTGTATAAAAACCTTTCAAGTGTCCTGAGTTGATCTGCTACCCAAGGGGCAGAGAAGTAATAAACTTTAGATCGAACTCAGAAAGATCCTGTGCGGAAGGAAGGACAGAAGGAAGGAAGGGAGGGAGGGAAGGAGGGACATGTAAAGAGAGGAGATGGAAAGGAAAATTGATTTACGACTTTACACCTTCACTCCCAAGGATTTTATTTCCAACTCTATTATCAAATGCAAAATGTGTGCTTTCCTTTTTTTTTTTTTTTTTGCTCATTAGTTTCTGTCTTCACACAAAGCCTAATTCAGCCCATTTGGAAAGGCTTTAATAAAAAAATAAAAGCCTTTTGAAAAACCAGCCTTTTGTTCCTACCACTTCCAGTATGACGTAAAACTGTGCTCTTGTTTCCATCTCATTGCAGTATCTGTTGTCGTAGCACGGATACTCTTCTTCATCTTTTAAATAAACCATCATCACTCCAGATACGATTTTGTTTTAAAAGCTACATACCAACTTAGCCTTATATAATCTTGAAACAAAAATGTTTTCACCCTTCTTTCATAAATTTTGTCCTAAGGTCTGATTAAAATACACAAACCTATTATAAAATAGCTAAGCACAAGTCAAACTGCCAGCAAATGTAAATTATCACTTGCTGACAATCTAGAAAATAAATCTAAAATCTATGTATGTCATCCAAGACATTTCCTCTTTTTCTTACCACAAAGCTTACTGACTATTCAGATGTATATGCACAGCCCAAGTGGAGTGCTTTTATGATTAAACCCATTGAGTATGTTGTCACATGCTTCACTGAAGCTTCCCCATGACTAAGAGAGAGGGCCAGACCGGTAGTACAACAGTCAGGGTGCTTGCCTTGCCTAGAGGCCAACCTAGATCTGAGTACAGAGTCAGGAGTAAGCCTTGAGCACTATAAGAAGTAAAACCAAAATAAACCAATAGATATTATAGAGACAAAATGAATCCAGACCAACATACTCTGAAAGTTAGGAACTATCCGTTATGATAATAGAAGTTTGGCAGTTTTATGGCCATCTTTCCAAATTTTATGTCAGCTCAGGAGGCTCAATGAGAGAATTTTGTTTTGGGCCACACCGCTAATCCAGGGGTTACACCTGGCTGCATTCATAAAACTCCTACCTTAATGTCTAGACCAGGGGTCCTCAAACTTTTTAAACAGGGGGCCAGTTCACTGTCCCTCAGACCATTGGAGGGTCTGACTATAGTAAAATCAAAACTCATGAACGAATTCTTATGCACTCTGCATATATCTTATTTTGCAATGAAGAAACAAAACAGATACAAATACAATATGTGGCCCGCGGGCCATAGTTTGAGGACCACTGGTCTAGACTTTCTCTACAGCCCTATTCCATTTATTCTTTTTTTTTTAATCTTTTATTTATTTATTTAATTTATTTACTTATTTTTGGTTTTTGGGTCACACCTGGCAGCGCTCAGGGGTTACTCCTAGCTCTACACTCAGAAATCGCTCCTGGCAGGCACGTGGGACCATATGGGATGCCGGGATTCGAAACACTGTCCTTCTGCATGCAAGGCAAACACCTTACCTCCATGCTATCTCTCTGGCCCCTTGAATATAAATCTTTAAGTACCATGATTACAAGCATGTTTGTAGTTGGGTTTCTCCATTTATTCTTTTTTTTTTTTTTTTTTTTGGTTTTTGGGCCACACCCATTGGTGCTCAGGGGTTACTCCTGGCTGTTTGCTCAGAAATAGCTCCTGGCAGGCACGGGGGACCATATGGGACACCGGGATTCGAACCAACCACTTTTGGTCCTGGATCGGCTGCTTGCAAGGCAAACACCGCTGTGCTATCTCTCTGGGCCACTCTCCATTTATTCTTAAACTAAAAACCCTAAGCAATTGCATTAGTCTGGCAACTCATAAAGACAAAATAATCTTTTATTTGTCAGAAAATAGCTAATAGGAAGCATCTACTCTTCTGGAACTCAGCCAAGTGGTTTAAGTAGTATTGTCTCTGTTATTAAGGATAGGAAACCCAAGGCTGAAGTATTTAAAAGAACTGGAACAAAGTAATAAATAATGCTGTTAGAAGGCAGGGGTGGGCTCAAACATAGTCTGCTGACATCTATGACATTCTTGGTTACTACGAAGACCAAATCAGAGGTTTCCTAACAAAACCCGTCACTTCCTCACCAATACAGTAAAAATACTATAACATGTGATGGGTTAGGGCCAGAGAGATAGCAGTGAGTAGGGTATTTGCCTTGCATGTGACCAACCAAGGTTCAATCCCCAGCACCCTTATCTCCTGAGCCTGCCACATGTAATTTCTGAGTGCAGAAGAACGAATAATCCCTGTGCACCACTGGATGTGGTCCAATGATGGGAAAAAATACCAACCACCATATGATGGGAAATTAATTTTCTCATGAGACTAATTTTTATTGAGGTGCTAATCAAAGTTGCTTTTATTTTTAAAAGGAAAATAAGAGAACAGTCCCATTTGACGTTTCAAGACTGTAATGGGAAAATGTTGGAAACATAATCTTCATTGTTTTTCCATCTCTCAAGATGAAATGTGAGTTTGGGTTAGGGTGAATGGGAACAAAAAGGACTGCAACTTCATTGGCAGCCAGTGAATGAGCTCTTATCTTAGTGGCTCAGATTTTTCTGGTCAATGCCAAGGAATGATCTAAAAAGATACCAATAGCCTCATAAGAAAGTCTCCGTTTCTCCCTGAGTATGAAAGACATTAACAGAATCTGTGTGCACTCTGACAAACAGCACTTGTAATTAAGCAGCAGCAAATGGGAGAAAAGTACAGATGTACAAGTCCAAGGCCAAAGCAACTACTACTTTGAAGAACAAAAGCTCGGTGGCCCTGAGCACATACTCTGCAAGCAGGAGACCCAAGTTCAATCTGCTGCACCACATATATTCCCAAGTCCTACCAAAGCACTGCCAGGAGGGTACCCCTTCAGCACCTGGCCCTCAAAAGTCCCTAAATCCTTGGGTATAGTCCAAAAGCAAAACAAGTCCCCAAAAAGGGTGTTTTCCTTAAAGTCCAAGGGTATTTGTACAGCACTGATAATAATTTTTATCTTTCTGGTTCTCCTCTTCCAATAAAAATGTTTTATAACCCTATAATTAATTAACATCAGTTAGTGGGTTCAGGGCTGAAGAGAGAGTACAATGGCTATTGGTTAGAGCATTTGCCTTGCTCAAGTACAACTCAGGTTTAGTCCCTCACAACCCTTGATCCCTGCGAGGAGTGATCCCTGAGCTCAAAGTCAGGACTAAGACCTGAGCACAGTGAGTGTGACAAAAAGAACCAAAAAAGTGTGTTCAAACAGAAATATACAGCATGCCTGGCATGGTAAATGTTACAATAGTTTGCAATTATTACCCCATCTAGAAAACATGGGGCAATAGTGGATTGTCATCCCTGTAAGTCCGCACTTTCCACCCACCAGTGTTCTCATACCTTCAGTTCTTCTCCCACCTGAATAATCTTCTCTTCCCTGAAACCTCATCATCCCCTGGAAGTCTACAACTCATTCTCAGTAGAAACGCTCCGTTAAGACTTCTTAAGATTCTATAATCCAATCGACTAGCTCCCTCCACCTGCCTCCCCATGTCCTTTTTCTTGGGAGATGCTTTCTTGTGGCAAGAGTTTCATCTCTTATTGATCATTTCTTATCCTGTAGTCTCTTGAAAGCCTTTCTCCTTTGAAGATGGGATCTTTATTTTTGGTTTTAGTTTAGGGCTACCCCCGGCAGTGCTCATAAATGAAGTAGTGTGTTTGCGTGCGTGCGTGTGTGTGTGTGTGTGTGTGTGTGTGTGTGTGTGTGTGTGTGTGTGAGGGAGGGAGGAGGGAGAGTGAGAGAAAGAGAAAGACAGAGACAGAGAGAAATGGAGCTTACGGAATGCAAGGTTAGTGCCCTACCTGTTGTAGGACCCTGAAATGGTTTTTCTTTTTTTGGGGGGGGGGGGGGGAGGACAACATTTGCAGCGCTCAGGGGTTACTCCTGGCTTTGCAGCTCAGAAATCACTTCTAGAAGACTCGGGGACCATATGGGAACCGGGGATTTGAAATGAACGTCTGTCCTGGGGCCGGCTGCATACCAGGCAAACACCCTATCACTTAGCTATCTCTCTAGCCTCTGAAGTCTGTTTTCTAACAGCAGCCAAACGATACCAATTCCAATGGTTTTGGTAATTAGTTTCAAAGCCAAAAAACTTCTGATTGGAGAAACAAATGAAGAGCTTACCAACATAAGCACCAATTTTTTTTTATTTTCTAATAAAACAAAACACTGCCATCATTTAAATTCCCAGCTTTATTAAATAATATTTTAACAACCAGAGAAATGAGATGGGCAGAATGTGCAATGATACCTGAACCTGAATTCTGGCAGCGTACGGGGGACTGTCCCTTACTATGTAAAATACTTGTCCTTGACTCCTAATATAACAATAGGCTGGACATTTCTCCTGTTTTCGACAGATCCCCACTGCTCTATTCCTATCTTTAAAATGTTCATCTCTGGTTTACTTCTGCGTTTACTGTCTCCTAGAGCAATCTCAAACATATCTTAGCTTTGACTCCTCACGCTGACAGCTCATAAAGTTCTGTCACCAGCTTAGACATTCTCCGACTTCTTTGTAGCTAGTCTGGCCAGTGAGTGTGCTTCTGAGAAAATCCTTTACCTGACCGAGACAGCAATTTCCTTTCTTCTTCACAGTGACACACAAGTGAGGTTAAGGTAGAATAGTCAGGGGGGCCAGAGCAATAGTAGTGCAGTGGGTACTGCATTTGCCATGAATGTGGTGGACCCAGGTTTGATTCTTGGCACCCCATATGGTCCCTCAAGCCCTGCCAGGAGTATTCCCTGGGCACTGCTGAATATGCCCCTATTCCCTCTCCCCCAAGTAGAAGAGAATTAAATTCTAAGGCCATGCTAAGATGGGCAAAGTAGACGCTCCCTTTGCTACTATCACTAGTCCAGTCTTGTCTTACAGATTCCACCTGCTTTTTGTTGTATTAGAAAAGTGATCCCCTTTCTCTAAGCCACAGTCAAATAGCCTGATTGAACAACCCAAAATTTAACTAACTTTCCTGATCTCATGTTTGCTTCCCATTGTTCACTATCTCAGTAAAACACTCCCATATTTTGCCCTCACTCATACTAAAATTCTGGAGCTGAATTTGGTATCGTTTTACCCACCACTTATCTGTAAATCTCTCTTAAGATACAGAACTATCTTTTGCACCTCTACCTCATTTTCTTTTTTGTTTTGTTTTTGTACCTCTTCATTTTCTACTATACATATCTCATGTGAGGCCCAGAATTTCAACTTTTGTCTCTTAAACCCATCCTTCACAGGCAGTGCTCAAAGTCAAATAACACTTGTCATCCCACACCTTAAAATCCTTTACATTTTCCACTGTGCTTTCAAAGACACCAATTTTTTTTTTGGTTTTGGGGCCACACCCGGCGGTGATCAGGGGTTACTCCTAGCTATCTGCTCAAAAATAGCTCCTGGCAGGCACGGGGGACCATATGGGATGTCGGGATTCGAACCAACCACCTTAGGTCCTGGATTGGCTGCTTGCAAGGCAAACACCGCTGTGCTATCTCTCCAGCCCCACCAAATTCTTAATATACCAAAAGTGCTACAAGTTTCCCAGAGAACATTCATAGTACTAGGAGCAACAGGAACGTATGATGCTTGTGAAAAATGAAGATTATAGAAATTTAAATTTATAGACTGAAGCACTACAAACCTACACCTTTATAAAAACAGGACACACTTAATAAAACTCAGATGCATATTAAAAAGTGAGAAACCCCTTCATAATGTGGGCTCTCCCCTGGGCCAACCTCCACTCACCTTTCCTTATTCTTCTCCAATTTCATTCCCTTTGCCTTGTTCAGCACCCAGCTATCCTAAACTTCAATCTATCTGGCATCTTCAAGACTCTATTTGTTAGTCCCACCCCACTTTTTTCTTTCACTCATTCAGAACTTAACTATTACCTTTCAGGAAAAAACACTAGCTATTTGTCCAGATAAAATGGTCTTTTTCTCTCTCTTCCTAGAACTTACTATTTTTTCTATTATATGTTTACACATTTTTTAAATCAAAATCATATTTTATTCGAAATGCAAGGGAAAATTGGACTGATACAAGAAAGACTATTCTTTGCGCTTTCCACTTTATCCCACAACCAAATCAGTTCTCTGGTTTCATGGTGCCTCTGCCTCCACCTTATGAGCTGGGGACTTTTCGTGAGCCAACATTCTGCCATAGAAGCCACACCCTGGGCTGAGTCTCAGTTTCTCTCCAGAGCAGCAGGACAGGGTGGAAGGACTCTGGACAATGACTCTGGGCAATGGGGAGAGATCATTTTCAAATGTGCTGTGTCTTTAGCTTGTGCTTACACATTTTTAAAGAGAAATAAAACATTAAGAATACAGCTAGGCAATAGGGCATTTGCCTCACACATGGGAAATTCAGGATAAACAGTGGTTGAATTCCTGGCATCCCATATGGTCCCCCCGGCCTGCCAGGAACAATTTTAGAGCACAGAGCCAGAAGTAAACCCTGAGCGCTGTGGGTGTGACCCCAGGTCCCCACAAATGCAGCTAACTGGGGGCTAGAGTAATAGCACAGTAGAAGGGCATTTGCCTTTGCATACAGCCAACCCAAGGCAGACCCAGGTTTGATTCCCAGCATCCCATATGGTCCTGAGATGGCAGAAGCTATTTCTGAGCACATAGCCAGGAGTAACTCCTGAGCGCTGCCGGGTGTGGCCCCAAAACAAAACAAAACAAAAAACAAAAAGAATGCAGCTAACTATTGCCATGCATCCATTCCTTCCTCATACACCCAGATTTTACTTAAGGCTGGTATGTATGTTCCTACATTCTGCCACACTGGCTATGTGTTACATAATGCTACAAATTTATAAAATAGTGGTATACACAAATTTATTTCCTCTTATAATCTAAAATGTACTAGAGATTTACAGGTATCACTCTGAATAATTTGTCACTGTAAGTTTTAGTAATTTATCCAGTAGCTATATTACCAAATATCCAGTGTTGGATATTTGTCTCATTAATCATATCCTAGTACTTTAGTGTAACATATTAAATGGAAATTATATTGGCTGAATGAATCATGAATACCACATTCATGCTAAATAACATGAGCTAGTACCTGTCAAATTAAACTGGCTACATAACTTGAATTATTGTATGCTACTTAAAACTTAATGGCATAATTTGTTCTTGGTAAAGTTATTTAAAAGGTATAAATTATATATTTAAAACAAGGTATAAATCTTTCATTTATATAATATTGACCTGAACTGAGCGAGGAAAGTCTTCATGTACTACTAGAAATGATGAAGAGAAAAAAAGCACAAGACAAATTTTCTTATATAAAAAAATATTTGGTAACTGAGTGAAAGAGACTAAGAAAGTGGACAACCTAGAAACCCACCAGAGTCCTGGACACTTATTTATGGACACATTAACTGGGGTGTCAACTTCAGAAAAGAATGAACTGTTTAGCTTTTTTTGTTTCCTGAAATTATAAAAACAATACTGGAAGAAACATTAGAAAATGGATAAATTGGGGCTGAAGAGATAGAATGGAGGTAAGGCCTTTGTCTTGCATGCAGGATGGTGATTTGAATCCCAGCATCCCATATAGTCCCTGAGCTTGCCAGGAGCAATTTCTGAGCATAGAGCCAGGAGTAACCCAAGGGCCGAGTGTGACCCCAAAACCAAAAAAGAAAAAAAAAGGATAAATTTTCTGCCAATTTATAAGAGTAAGAATATTTGAACAGATAGTTTTAACATCAATATTGCTTTCAGTTTGGTATATTTGACATTTTTTGTGATTTTGCTTATGTTTAGTCTATGAAAATTTCATCTTTTCATGATAAAATTCTATTTTTACTATAAATTTTATTTTAAAAGCAAATGTGAGGAGCTGGAGTAATAGTGTGAGTAATAGTGTGTTTGCCTTGCACTAGACTAACTCAGGATCGACCCTGATTTGATTCCCAGCATCCCATATTTCCCCCATTCTGCCTGAAGTGAGTTCTGAGCACAGAGCCAGGAGTAATCCCTGAGCACCTGGGTGGGCAAAACAAACAAAAAATAAGAAAAGCAAATGTGAGAGGCAGGAGTGATAGGACATGCCTTGCAAGAGGCTGACCCAGGAAGGACCCGGTTTGATTCCCTGGTATCTCATATGGTCCCCTGAGCACAGAGCCAGGAGCAACCTGATCACCGCTGCCGGGTGTGGTCGAAAAGCCAAAAAATAAAAATTTAAAAATTAAAAAAAAAAAAGCAAATGTGAACAAAGAAATATTTTCTGGGACTAGTGTGGTAGTGTGGTATAGTATACAGTGGGTAGAGCTCTTGTCTTAAATGCAGGCAACCCAGGTCTCAACAGGCACTATATATATATATATATATATATATATATATATATATATATATATATATATATATATAAACAATTCCACAAGGAGTAATCTAAGTGCAGAGCCAGGAGTAGCCCCCAGAGGGGAAAAAAAACGATAAAAAAAAAAGTAAGTCATTTCTGGAAACGCAGTTCCAAATTTGGAGCAATTATACGTAAGAGGATCAATTAAAACTCCTCTTTTGAATGCTCTATGAATACCTTTCAAGGAATCAGAGCATAGGCAGGGTTTAGTAAACTATTTAGTTTTTTGGTTTTTTTTTTTTTTTTTTCGGTCACACTGGGCATTGTTTAGGGCTTACTCCTGTCTCTGCACTCAGAAATCGCTTCTGGAAGATGTGGGGGACCATATGGGATACCAGTAATCGATCCCAGATCTGTCCCGAGTCCTCTGCATGCAAGGCAAATGTCCCACAGCTGTGCTAATGCTCCAGGCCCTAGTAAACTGAGTTTTAACACCCAGAAGAGGAAAACAGAAATGTTTAAAATTCATTTTGAAGTTTACAGTTAAAACATTAGCTTTTAGGGGCTTGAGCAATAGTACAGCGGTAGGGCATTTGCCTTGCACACAATGATCCAGAATGGATCTTGGTTCTATCCCCCGCATGTCCCATATGGTCCCTCCAAAGCCAGGAGCAATTTCGTAGTGCATAGCCAGAGTAACCCCTGAGCGTCACAGTATGCCCCCCCCCCCAAAAAAAAAACATTAGTTTTTAGTACTAACAATAATTTATTCTTAATGCTTAGGAATATATGTAAGCCTCATCCCCCCCCCCCCCCCCCCCCGCCCCAATTCTTCCTAGGTAACTTGACCTTACCTGCAAGACCTCGCCCATTTCCTGGGAGGGGTCTTGGAAAAGGTAGATAAGGCTTTGACCAGAGGGGATTAGGGCCTTTTGGTCTTTTGCCAGCATGGAGGTCAAAGGGAAGATGGCTGAAAGGAGTTAAGATGCAGGGCTAGCTAATGGCTGAATGCTTAAAAGGTTATGATATAGGCCACACATGTGGTGGATAGGGCATGAATAAAGTTGATGCTTCCTGAAGCCTGCCTATGAGTGAGTTCAAGACCCATCGCTTTCCTGGACCCCAGACCCTCCTGTTGATGGGGGATGAAGCCACGTGGCCATGACCTAAGAATAATGGCCTCTATCCTTCTCCATCCAAGCCCATCCTAAGGGCGAAATGCAACGAATACATAAGATTTTTTTTTTTTGGATGGGTTGTGGGACACAACAGGCAGTGTTCAGGGGGTTAATCCTAAATCTGAGCTCAGGAATTACTTGTTACGTGCTCAGTGGGGAACCCTTTGGGATGCCAGGCAGAAAGTGAATCATGATCCAAGTGTAATGCAAGCAAGCACCCTACCTGCTGTTCTCACTCCATCTTTTGCTGGAGAGTATCATGTAGTGAGTTGAGTCAGGAGAGGGATTGATGCTTCATATATGGAATAAAAAGAAATAGAGGCGGGAAGTAATGACCAAAGTCAAAGGAGCCTGAGAATTGATCTACGACCGAGCTTACATGGATGGGGGTGGGGTGGAGGTTGTGGCACTGGAATATGCTATAATCAGTGGTGGCACCTTTTTTTTCAACTGAACCAAATCTTGCCAAAACCACGATTGAAATTTATTTTGAGAGCCACACAGGGCGTGCACTGACAGAGGCTAGGAGCAGAAGTCCTGGCTCCTGGAGCGGACGCCCAGCACACAGAAGAGCCAAATTAAACAGTGTAAAGAGCCGCATGTGACTCACGAACCGTGGCTTGCGAGCTTGCCGACCACTGGTATAGATGAAGCCCTACCCTTGAACAACATTGTCAACCACAATACACACATTAAAAAGAATTAAAAAAAACTTGAACAGAGAGGTGAGAACTTTTTTGGGTTGGGGTTGGAAGAAATGCAGAGATTCATCCAAGCACTCACTGCTCAGGGCACAGCATATGGTGATGGGAACAAAACAAAGTGAGGTGCATGACAGGCCTCTAACCTTCATTATCTCCCAGCCCTACCTTAGATCCTAATTTGTGGGGGCAGGGGTTGAGGTCACACCAGCTGTGCTAAGGGCTCCTGGCTCTGAAGTCTGGGAGAACTTTTTTTTTATAGAGATCATACCTAAGGATTATTAGGGTTACTCCTGGCTCTGTGCTCAGTAATTACTTCAGGTGGTGCTTGGGGACTATACAGAATGCCTGGAATGAAACCCAGGTTCACTGCATACAAAGCAAGCACCCCCATACCCACATTACTATGGCACCGGCCCCTAAGGGAAAACTCATGACAATGCTAGGGGACCACATATAGTACGAGCTAAGCGATCTGCCTCAAATCTCAAATCACTTCAATACAAATTTTGAGACCTCACAATAACGATGAATAAGGAATTTATTAAAGCAGTTCGCTACCAAGTTTCTAAAAAAAACAATGTAAATGCACTACTATATGAGGACAACACAACAAGCAAAACATGTAAGACAGTGCTGATTCATGGCAGAGATGGTGTAAAATAAAATTGCACAAGAGACAAAAAATTATTATTTCACTTAAAACAGCAGTTTGTTGCTCCTTCAGAAAAACAAAAACTGCTATAAATTCTACTTAATACTGTATTTTAGTTAAAACAGTTTATAATTAGAAACCTCCTAATTTCCACCACTAAAAACCAGTCTCTAATTTTTCTCTTTCAGGTAAAAAGCCATTATCATTAAAGTTGATTATTACTGGTTAGGATCCTTTAATGTTGATTAAAGAGGGTTAATAGTATTAGTCATCACAGAAACTTAACAAAATCACTTCATAATGTCAAAGAGGTTTATTGAAAGTTCATTGTGTGGGGCCGGATAGCATGGAGGTGTTTGCCTTTCATGCAGGAGGTCATCGAATCCCAGCGCCCCATATGGTCCCCTGTGCTTGCCAGGAGCAATTTCTGAGCCTGGAGCCAGGAATAACCCCTGAGCACTGGCGGGTGTGATCCAAAAACCAAAAAAAAAAAAAAAAAAAAAGTTCATTGGGTAGGGGGCTGGAGTGATAGCGCAGTGGTAGAGCATTTGCCTTGCATGTGGCAGACTCAGGAAGGACCTCGGTTTGATCCAAGACCCATATGGTCCCCCAAGCCTGGAGCTATTTCTGAGCGCACAGCCAGGAGTAACCCTTGAGCATCATGGGTACGGCCCAAAAACTGAAGGAAAAAAAAGTTCATTGTGTGAAAAAGATTTTCCTGCAATTCAAAGTTGGAATATTTCTAGTTCTTTTATTTAAACTTTAATTTTGTGCATAGACCCAGATACATCGTTCAAACTTGAACACAAAGTAAATTATAAATCAAGCTCTACTAAATTGAAAAAAAAAAACATTTGAAATGCTTACTTTTGTTATTGAGCTACATTTGGTGGTATTCAGGGTCTGGTGCCAGCTACAGAACCTGTGCTGGCTATGTATATACAAGAAAAATGTCTTACTTGCTGTATTCTCTTCAGCCCACACTAAAGATTTTTTTAAGCTTTTATTTTTTGGTCACTCCAACAATACTCAAGGAACTGGATATCAACCCAGGCTGTTTGCATGCAAGGCTAAAGCCCTACCCTGCTGTACTATAAATATATATACCTGGGTCAGCCACATGCAAGGCATACCCTACTGCTGTGTGTGCTACTGCTCTAGCCCACATAATAATAATTTCGGAATTATTTCAGACAAAAATATAAAATTATATTAACATATTTTAAAGTTTTCAATTAGTACCTTAAATTTGAAGTCATTTAAAGCATTAGGTGAAAATAAACTAACATTCCCTCAAGAATTTATTGGCATTTGCCTTGCACACGGTCAACCTGAGATGGACCCAGGTTCAATCCACAGTATCCCAAATGGTCCCTTATGCTTGTCAGGAGAGATTTCTGAGCTGAGTCAGGAATAATCCGAGTGCTGCTGGATGTGGCCCAGAAACAAATCATTTTCTTTTTAATCTTGTTATTTAGGGGAGCCACACGCAGTGGTGTACAGGACATACTCTTGACAGTGTGCAAGGCAAACTCCAGCCCCCTAAGAACCTTTTCTAATTGCTCCTTAGTAATCTGTGAATGACTTTCGCAAAATAGTGAGGACAAAGAATTTTAACAAAGTTAGAGGGTATTTTAATTTGGATTTTAGAATATAACAGTCTAAAATGAGTATAATTACTGTATCTTTCTAGTTTTAGTTGGCATAAGAGTTTATACTGAAGTTCTTTTTTTCAAAAAAAATCAAGCTTTTATAAATCAAAATTTTGGGGAACAATACCAGACTTGTGAGGAGAAAAGTGACCTAAGGAAGTCTTAATAGTTTTTGGGTCACTACCTAGCAGTCATCAGTGTCATCCATCCCTGATAGTCTGTCAGGGACACTCAGTGATTTCAAAACAAGGCTGTTTATTAATATGTAGTACATACACAGAGTGATAATCCCGATTTAGGATCTGAGATTGTTGTTTAATTAGGAATGGAATGTTAAGGGCTAGAGGATACGTGGGGGCTAATGTTAATATGCCTTCCTTACATAAAGGCAAAATGGTTGAAACCCAGTGCTGCCATACGGTCTTCCAATCACCATCAGAAGTGATCTTGAGGGGCCAGAGAGAAGGCACGGGGTTAGGGCATTTGCCTTTCATGCAGAAGGACAGTGGTTCGAATCCCGGCATCCCATATGATCCAAGCCTGCCTGGAGCGATGTCTGAGTGTAGAGCCATGAATAACCCCTGAGCGCTGCCGGGGCGTGACCCAAAAACAAACAAACAAACAAAAAAAAAAAAGATCTCAAGCAAGGATTAAACCCTGAAACATTGCTGGTGTGGCCCAACCCTGTCCATAAAAAATTTAAATAGTTAATTCAAAGAAAATACTGGGCTCTTCATTCTCAGAATTTATAAACTTATGGGTCAGAGAGAACCCAGCAGTATGCTTGGCATGCAGGCCTGGGTTCACCATTGGTACCATACAGAGTTCCCTGAGCAGAGAGCCAGACAGGAGTGAGCCCCAAATATTGCCAGTTGGTGGACTCAAAATAACAAAATATGTTATTAGTGAGCTACAAAAGCTTATAGCAATACAGTACACTAATGCTCTAAAAAGACTGAAAAATGTTTTTAAAATGTACTTATAGAATATCAACTGAAATTTTAACAGGGTTCCTGAAGTGAAGTTACTAAGTAATATAGAAATCATGATCACAAATGCAGTATGTTAACAAGCGTCACAGTAGTTCAGCTAAGATTCCTTTCAACAGCAAAAGCCTACTGATAAAGTCTTATCTGAGAATTGGATTGTTTTCAACAAGATAATGAAAGTGTTTTAACTTGAAATAAATAAGTGGTTGAACTTGATTTACTTAAACGTGTATGTGTTCATATAGCATTTTGCCTTCAATCTCTGACTAAAGTCTATGTGAAAAATCTATGTTAATATCTGAGGTGTGAGCCAAAATAGATCTTCAACTGCCACTTCAACATGGGCTTGATTTTATTATATAAAGCTGAGTACTATCATCAATAAAAAATAGAGAAGCAGGAAAAACAGAACTCAAGTCACTTTACAAAATTTACAAAACGCTTTCCAGGGTCAGGAGCCAGTCTGGCAGGAGGTGCATGACCAGCGCCACATGGCCTACTGACCATGGCTAGTTATGACCGCGGTGCTCTCTGTCACAAGCAGGCCCAGAGAAGCACTGTACCAGAGGGCCTAAGCAAGCTATTCTAAAATGGGCCTCAGGGCTCCTCAGTATCACCTCAAAAGCCAGCCCTACCCACAAAAATACATTACAGTATTTTTAAAGCCATTTGAAAAATAGACCACATTTTATAAGATGAACAGTAAATTTGACTCTTCGATGTACAATAAGGTAAATAAAACTGTATGTAAACCTTTTAGAGTACATTATTAAATTAAATATGACCCTTACAGAAATTTTTGCAAATGCTTTAAAATAAACCTTCATAAGAAATTTGATGTTTCCGTCTTTTATCTTTTCCACCAATATTATGTCACTCACTAACCCTTACAATAATGACATTGAGTATGAAAACAAAACAGCACCACACAAGCAAAAAGTTGCATCTTACGTATTGTAGCTCAGCACAAGTATTAAGAATTCTTATGAGGGGCCGGAGAGATATCATGGAGGTAAGGCATTTGCCTCTCATGCAGGAGGTCATCGGTTCAAATCCCGGTACCCCATATGGTCCCCTGAGCCTGCCAGGAGTGATTTCTGAGCATAGAGCAAGGAATGACCCCTGACCGCTGCCGGGTGTGACCCCAAAACTAAACAAAACAAATAATTCTTATGAACAGGAAGATCAACAGACCATTGGCCAGATTTTATGCCTTTGGATCCAACAAATAGGTGGCTGAAAATGTCTTTTATGTGGTAAGAAAGCTGACCCATGAGGAAGGTTTCAAGAACTGAGCATGTACAGATTTTGTCCTGTCATTGTTCCCTGAGTACATTTACAATGTATTTGGCATTTTAAGTGATCTAAGCCTAGAGTTGACTTAATCCTGGATGCATGTATGTTATACAAGGAACTCAATTGCTCGCAGATTGTTATCTGTTGGGATTTCTGGAACCAAACTTTGGTAGATAACCAAGCATCGTCTATACATGCTATAACCCACAATATATGTATCAGGCGATTGACCTTAGTCTGAAATAGTGGTTCCTTCTACATACATAGAGCTGTGAAAACCTATACTGTCATATTAAGGTCAACAACAAATCCAGAAGCTATGCAAGTATAATCAACCTCATTGGAACTGTGGTAAATTATGGCTTGGTGTTGTGATCTATTGTTTACTGTACCTTACACTTACGAAGTAAGGACTTTATAAGCATGCCTTAGCTTATATACTGCTTTTCAAACCCAATGTCCTAGGAGTATCTTTGTAGCACTAAATTGTAGAGTTACTGTGACAACAGATCTGTCTATAGTGGTACCTAAACATAAGCAAACTAGTGAGGTGAAATAAGCCATAAATAGATTCTTTCATCAATATCAAAAATGAATTAAAAAAACTCAAGATTTTAAAAGCAAATTATATGTAAATTGCATATATAACATAATATAATCGAAGAATATAAAGCTAAATAATTATGTTCAATAGAAAATGGAGCAGTAAAGCAGAAATCAAGTCACTAAAAAATATATCCCAGATGCCAGGATCAGGGAGAGAAGGGATAAGTTACAGGCCCAAAGAAATTGATGTATCAGAACAGGTAGGGTGCCTGCCTTACATATGGCAGAGCAGAGTTCAATCCCATATGGCCTCCGAGCAGTGTGCCAGGAATAAGAGTAAGCCCTGAACATTGACACGTATGGCCATCTCCCCCAAAATAAAACCTGAAAGATCAATATCAATTTCTATTAGTAACAGTGATAGGGCATTTGCCTTGTATGCAACCAATACAGGACTGATGATGGATAGAATGCTGGCATCCCATATGGTCCCCCCTGGCTGCCTGGAGCAATTTCATGAGCGAAGAGCCAGGAGTAACCCTTGAGCAACACTGGGTGTGACCCAAATACCAGAACAAAAATAACCCAACCAAAAAAAAGAAAAAAAAAAAGGCAATCATATTTAAAAGTTTTAAAAAATTGTGTAAGATATTTGGAATATCTGAATAAGAAATTTAATAAAACAAAAATACTGCATTTTACCTACATGAATTTAAAAAAAGTGTGGACTGGAAAGACAGCACAGTGTAGGGTGTTTGCCTTGCATGCAGCAAGTCCAGGACAGACTATGGGTTCGAATTCCAACATCCCATAGTCCCCCCAAGCCTGCCAGGAGCAATTTCTGAGTGCAGAGCCAGGAGTAAGTAACCTGAGTGCTACTGAGTGTGACACAAACCTCCCCCTCAAAAAAACAAAACAAATTTAAAAAAGTCTTCAGAAAACCAAATTTGGACCTTGTTAAAATACACTTAATTCCTTCTACAAATTACAAGTCCTTGAAAAGGAATTGGTGAATTTCTATCTTACTTCTCAACATAAATCCCACTTAGACTGATAAATCTATGCAAGAACATTATTTTAAGTCTTTATATGATTTAGCAATGTTTCCCTACTCTCTACACAATAGCTACTTATAATTAGTAATACCAGTAATATCCTTTCCCCAAAGCAGAAAGTGCAAATAGGGTATTCATAGTGTTTTTCATTAATTGTCAAATGAAAAACAACAATATACTGGGAGATAATCTTTATTCAAATTCTAATACAACCAATAGGAAAATGTCCTTCCTCATCTCATCAACACTAGAGTTTAAATACTGAGCTGAAAGAAAGCACCATATTAAATTCCTTTGAGTACCCCAGGTCTTTTCCTCAGCAAACTCAAAATAAGAAATAGAAAAGCATTTTAATAGTACTTTCATAAAGAAAAATACCTAAGTGAGAATCCCAATTATTTCGTTTAAGTAAAAATACTAGAATTGTTTGTTATTAAAAAAAATAAAACAATAAAATCAGATTAAAATAAATTTATTATACAATACAAAAAGTACGCATACTGCAAAATAAAAGATACATTATTAAATATACATAGCAAATGAAAGCTAAATAACATAAATGTTTTTATCCAAACACTAAGATAAAATGCATAACATTTATGCTAAAATAAAATATTTCAGAAAGAATATGCATTTCAAATGAAATGTTAATGATGATAAAACAAAAAACAAATATGCTAACTTCTAAATGCTTGAATATCAAGAATCAGTAATGATAAGAAACATTAAATCCAATACTACTGAGTACTTTTCAAGAACTTTATTTTAAAAGGTGCCAAAAATACTAAAGGAACAAAAACAATGCCCTTTAAATCTGGCAATGACTTTCCTTTCTTTTTTTCAATTAAATTTTGGGGCCTATTCACAGCATTTCCTTTCCTTTTTCCATCTATACCTTCCCAAAAATTTTTTCCATGTTAATACCTTAGAAAAAGTTCCACAAACACAGTTGATAGTCAAGTGTGGTTGATAACTATGAATTTAAGGTTTATCAACATGCCATAAAATAAAAATTTTCAGATCTATTCAAATAAGAACACAATATGAAGAATCACATTTTATGGACTACAAATGCCTCCAAATGTAAGAATATCAAAATGTAAGAACTTAGCAGAGGATGGTAAATAAGAGGACTTTATAAAAACCATCAGTTAAGGCATTCAGTTTCCCAAAATATAAATGGTGTTGGTGAAACGAACACAAACACTATTCAAAGGTATGACAAAAAGGAGACCTATGAACCACTTCTCCTGTAATAAGTCAAACTTGCAGAGTCCACTTAGGATGTGTAAACTCAAGTAACCATCAAATACTTGGGTAAAAAAAAAAATCTCTAAAAGTAATGCCATATAAGTTTAATACTTAATTTAGTCAAAAAGTCTTCTTCAGCTTTTCCATTAAAAAGTTTCCAAACTGAAGAATCTGATCAAGATGTCTATATGTATATTTTAAACTCACTTATTTTCCTATATCCATCTATATATAAGCCATTACGTTAAGGAACTTTCTAGCTCTCCTTCTATATCTTACTCCTGTCACTCTGGAGAAAAAAACAACAAACCACCAACCTAGAAAATGTAGGGAATGAGGTTTTAGGTTTGGAGTAGGTGGAAAGAACCTGAGAGGTATATGCAGGAAGGAAAAAATTGTGAATAGGTCCTACAAAATTTTACAATTATAATGTCAAGACATACTTTAAACACTGTGAAAAGTTTAAAATCAAGTAGTATAGGAACTTTAGAGTCCTTCTTTTAAAAATAGGTTGATTCTCAATATGCATTTTTATAACTGAAGAAAAGGATCCGGATATATACTTACTACCTTCAGATCAAATTTATTCCCAATGAACTATTAGAAAATTCTATGAGATAGTGTAATGAATCATAGAAGATTCATTAGCATTTGTAAAATTATAGGAAAATATTGTGGAAAAACTCACCATTTATATGTATATGTAACAGATAAAGTTGCGTGAATAAATATGAATATATGTTATGGTAAACATTTTACTTGAGATAATGACTGTCATTTCTAAGTAACCATTCTAGCTTTTACAACAGTGAAAGATGTTATCTTACATCCCACATTCTTTGGCTGGAATAATATGACACTCCTGTATATGACAATTCTGAAAAAGCATAAAAGTTGCAGAATTAAATCAAACACAATTTTCAAGTGTTTGATAAAATTTTAAATAAATTTTAAAAAATTTAAAGCCAATCACTGAAAGTGGCATAAAATGTAAAAATAGGTTAATTTTATAAGCTGCTTATAATTCATTATTTTGCATTTTGTTTTGCACTCAGCATATACATACTTTTATTACCACTACAGACACGTCAGTTTTAAAAAAAACAAAAAGAAAGGCAGCAAAATTGATGAGTTCAAGTTCTGGGTTTTCAGAACCAATCACAACTTTCCGGTACTATTTTAAAATGAAAATATCTGACTGTATGTTTACAATTTATACACCATAAAAAATTTAAAAGAATTTTCCTTTGTTTCTAAAAATAAAGCAAGTCTGCTTTATTTACTTATAAATATTTCTTATAAAGACTGACAAATCCACTTTTCAATCTAGTATCTTTATATAAAGATTAAAAGAAAGAAAAAAAGCATTATGGCTCTAGCACCCAACAATAAAAAAAAAAAAAACACACAAAAAGCTCAAATAAATATTTAAAGTAGGCAAAAAGAAAAAAAACCTGAAGATGTTTTAAACGTTAAATGAATAACATTCTGAAACTAAAACTCATTTCTTTAGCTTTTCTCTCCCAGACTTTCCATTCTATATACTACAGTTGTAGAGATGTCCTCATTTGACTCAGGTGAAACTTTTTTCCATACTGTCTCTTTTAAAGCAAGTTCTTGTTGGAGACTTTCATAGTCCAAGGGTCCAAAGGAATGCTAGTTGTTCAAGCAACATACATAATTTATTAGTGCACTTGAGTGAAGAAAGGTCCAAGCTATAAAATGGTATTTTTCGATGAATGTTATGGAAATCTGTTAACATTTTCACCCACCACCATTTGATGTTTTGCAGTCACATTGGTTCTCATGGAAGTTTATTATATATTTTATTAAGTCTCATAATATTGCTAAAATTTAATTTGATCAACATTAATGATGAAATATTATGTATTAAACCATAAGTGTTTGATATTAGCTTTAGGTATAATAAGGACATTTTACCATATAGAATGCAAGGAATTTAATAGAAACTTAAAGTCAGATGAACTTAGTTCAGTAGGAAAAAGATGTGTGAATTACCAACTTTAGCTATTTTCTTAAAATCAATTATTTTAAAATTTATATTCACAATAATACTAAAATATTAAAGCTGAATGATAAATCATATAATATTGTATAAAGTCAAGAAAACTACACTATATATTATAGAAACATTTCATCTATAGTACCTTAGAGAATTACAAGAAATTGTAGGCTCTTAGGGGCCGGCGAGATGGCGCTAGCCAAGGAAGGACCATGGTTCGATCCTCTGGCGTCCCATATGGTCCTCCCCAAGCCAGGGGCAATTTCTGAGCGCTTAGCCAGGAATAACCCCTGAGCATCTAACGGGTGTGGCCGAAAAAAACAAAAAAACAAACAAAAAAAAGAAAGAAATTGTAGGATCTCTCACAATTATAAATCGATCCTTTGATAACAAAATTTAAGGTTTTAACTGAACAAATACTAAAAGCGAAACAGCTTTCTTATAGCTTGTAGCACTGTCAAATATGACTTCAATAGAATCTTTATGAATATTGCTTTAAAAATGGTGAAAGGGGAATCCTGCAGCCATGCTAATCAATTTAAATCAAATATTTAACGTTTTATATGGTCCAGGATGAAAATGTCAACAATTCATTCACAAACATTTGTGATATGCAAAGATGTGAGGCCACTAATAATCTAAATTTTACTTAAAATAAATGAATCACTTTCACTTAAAATGGCATAATTATCTAAATTTGCTTACCCTTTGATCACCACCTTCTCTTCGAGGATCAAGCTTTTTGGCAAAATGTCTCAAATTATCATAGTTATGGAAATTACACAGAGATACAAGATCCTGTAAATAAACAACAGATATAAGAAATTGGCTTTTCACTTGCTATTGTTCTTTACTATTTCAGCATGTTATATTTATTTATCTATCCAACTTTACAACAACATGCAAAGAATCACTATTCTCAGTAAAACAGCTCAAAGCAGTGAGAGGACTGAAATTAGGGTAACATATGGATACAAATGATTCTAACTTGATCATAGAACTCTATTCCAAGGATCTAACCTCTATTTTCTTATATAATATGTATACATGTAAGAATTTTACTGAATACCACAAAAATATTATGTGATAAGTTATAATCTATAGACATTTTAATTAAAAATTAATCAGATTAAATATTTTTTAGTTTGGGGGCAACATTCAATGGTACTCAACAAGGCTGTGTTCAGAATCACTCCAAATGGTGTTTGGAGGACCTACAGAATGATGGACCTCAAACCCAGGCAAGTGTTATTACCCACAGCACTAACTCTGCTCCCACGAAGCAGTAAATGCAAATAGAAAAAAAAAAAAGCTGTAAATTTGAATAAAAATACGAAGTATTGAACTAGTCAAAAGCTACAAAAAGTTTAGATAGCAGTGTTAATTTTTTTTAATTAATAAAGTAAAAATCCTGAACCATCTGGATTCGGATATTGTACTGAGGAGACTAAAGATGAGCCAACGGAGCTGGAAAGATAGCAGAGTAGGTAGGCTGCTTGTCTTGCAAGTAGATTAAATCCCCAATGGCATCCCATGAAATTCCCCGAGCCCACCAAGAATGATTACTGAGTGCAGAGACAGGAGTAACCCTTGAGCACCAGAGAAGAGGCCCCAAACCAAAATAACAAAAATGACGCAGGTAGGCAGTACAGTAGATAGGGTGCCTATCATGTACACAGCAAACCTACCCTGGATCCGTGCCACCCCATACAGTCCCCTTGAGTACTGCCAGGAGAGGAATAAGTTCTGAGATACCACTAAGTGTGGGCCCCCACAAAGACATAATAACTATTTTATTCTAATTACTTATGATGGCTTTGAAATACTTCTCTAAATTTATTAGAATTTGTGGAGCTTTTAGAAACTAAAAACTAATTGCACTTTAGAAAAATGTAAAGATAAATAAAAAAAACCTAAATGGATGAAATTTTCTTAGACCGATTATATGGGAGCTATTTAGCAGAACATTTTCCTTTAAGGTGGTCAGTAATCTATTTAACACAAAAAGTGGTAAACAAAACCCAACAGAACTACAACTGGAGAATGGCTCAACATCCCTTATGATCATTTCCATTAATAAAATATGTTTAGACGCTAGAGTGACATGACAGCACTATGGTAGGGCCTTTCCCTTACACGCAGCCAACCCAGACGAACCGGGATCAACCCCTGACATCCCATATTGTCCCCTGAACCTGCCAGGAAAGATTTCTGAGCAGAGCCAGGAGTAATCCCTGAGAACCGCCTGGTGTGGAAAGAAAATATGCTGTACAGAGCTAAAAACGCTGAAGAAAACAGTTCAAACTTCACAACCAAACATCATTGCAGGCTGCAAAGGGGGAGAGGGCAGGATGTAGCCTGAAAGCCCAAGGAGAAAAAAAGACCCTAGTAGTGGGATGGCTGTTGGAGCACATCTGACTATGAATAACTTTGTAAATATGATGCTTTAGTAAAGAATTAAAAAGAAATATATGCTTACATGACAGAAGTGAATTCCTTTAACACTGTTGCCCATTTTGTCCAGAGGAGGAGACCAACACATCATGCCCATGACATTGGGAACCACCAGAAGAATGCCCCCTGCAACTCCAGATTTTGCAGGAAGACCAACCTGAGAATTTTTCAAAAGTGACAATCACGTTAACACTTTAAAATAAGAAAATGTTAAGAAAAAAAAAAAAAAAAAAAAAAAAAAAAAAAAAAAAAGAAAATGTTATGCCCAACAATAAGAAACTGGCTTGAAAAATGGTCATTTGAAATTATAGTACCATCTAAAATATGGTAGTATGCTAACATATTGTGACATATTCATGTGATATTTATTGCTATGTTTATTATATATTAAATTACATAAAATAAATTCTTAAGTATAGATGAAATGAAAAGGTATACTTGAAAGAATCAGATTAGATAGAGCACATCTAAAATGTGACGGTATGTATGATTTTACTTTATTCTTTTTATGGTATTTCTAATTGTTCTATAATATATAAATGTTTCGAAGTAGGAAGTTTATTTCCAAAACTATTTTTTTCTATTTCCATTTCTTCCTCCTGTATTCCCTCCTTCAATCTGGGCTGCCACATCAGACAGGCAGAAAGCGCAGGGACTTCTTTTTCTTGCATCTGTAGTGAACCAAGGCAGCAGATAAACAACTGCTGCAGGTTTGTCAAATAGATGCCAACTTTTTTTTTTTTTTTTTTTTTTGGTTTTTGGGCCACACCCAGCGGCGCTCAGGGGTTACTCCTGGCTGTCTGCTCAGAAATAGCTCCTGGCAGGCACAGGGGACCATATGGGACACCGGGATTCGAACCAACCACCTTAAGTCCTGGGTCGGCTGCTTGCAAGGCAAACACTGCTGTGCTATTTCTCTGGCCCAGCATCAAACTTTTTCACTATATATAAAATAATTATTTTTAAACAGAGACTGAAGCGATAGCACTTTGGGGATAGGGCCTTTGCCTTGTACATTGACAACCCAGGTATGGTTCCCCGTGAGCACCACCAGGAATGACCCTCCTGAACACAAAGCCAGGAGAAACCCCTGAGCACTGCCAGGTGTGGCACAAATCTCCGTTCCCCCCACCCTCAAAAGAACCTGTCAGAGAACATCTAAGAAATAAAAGACAAGGACATGATCCAAATCAATCTTTTCAAAACACTGACATTTATAGTATTCAAATTTTGAAAATGATAAAAGATACGGAGAGATAGCATGGAGGGTAAGGCATTTGCCTTTCATGCAGAAGGTCATTGGTTCGAATCCCGGCGTCCCATATGGTCCCCCAAGTCAGCCAGGAGCGATTTCTGAGCATGAAGCCAGGAGTAACCCCTGAGTGCTGCCGGGTGTGACCCAAAAACAAAAAAACAAAAAAACAAAAAAAAAAAAGATACTTTAATTTCACAAGGGAAGACCTCTACTCCCTCCCTCTCCAATAAACCTTATTTCAGATTGAATTAAAGGTGGAACGGTAGGGTGTCTGCCTTGCATGTGGCCAACCCAGGATGGATCCCATATGGTCCCCCAAGCCTGCCAGGTGGGGCAAATAGATATAAAGATAGGTAAGATTTGTCATATGTTGGGAATTACTGAAGTAGATGTAATATTAAATGTGACTATTTTAAAATAAACCCAGTTTAGGGTATTACAGCTCAACATTGGTAATTTGTCAGTTTTTACTTTTATTTACTTTATTGGTTTTTAGGTTACTCCTGGCTCTGCGCTCAAAAACCACTCCTGGCAGGCTCAGGGGACCTCTGGGATGCTGGGAATCGAAACACCGTCAGTCCTGGGTCGGCCGCTTGCTAGGAAAATGCCCTACTGCTGTGCTATCTCTCCAGCCCATCTAGAATGAAATAGTCATATAGACTATATGTAGTAAACATGAAAGTGTAATTTGCCACTTTCTACTTTTTTAAATTTTCTATGGCTTCAATCCAAACCATTAAGGATCATAATTATACACTCAGTTTCACTGAATGTAAAGAATCCTGATGGTAATTATGACAGCTCTAAATATCAGCACTAAAAATAGAGACATGTATTCTAACCTCCTGACTGGAATGCCTAAGTAGAAGTGATGTAGTTCTAGAAATTAAATTTCTTATAGACATCTTGTAGGCTGCTTAATTCTATATTAAAATAAACCCCGAAAACAAGCCTCTCTCCAAAATTTACTGTACAGCTTTCTAGGCAAATCTCAAACCGCATTTTTAGGAGAACCAGAGTAGCAACACCCACCCTCAAATTAAACAAGTACTTACATGAAAAGCAAACTGCCCAGAGAAATCATACATGCCACAGGAATGCATCAAACTCAGTGTATTTCGAACAGCTTCAGGACTTAGTACTCTTTCACCAGTAATTGGACAAAACCCACCATTGGCCAGCGTTGCAGCCATCACGCTAGCTGATTCGCATGTTACTTCGATGGAGCATAGCTAGAGGGGGGAAAAAAACTGAAAATTTTGGCTCACAGTTTATAGGTTTATTTTTATTAAACATTATTTTTTATTTTTATTTTCATTAACTTTTTTTCTTAACATTCTTTAAAAAATAACTTATTTAGTATTCCATACAAATCAGAATCTTTTTTCCAAAGGATTATTTTAATGTAATTTTATGGTACTTAAAAGATTTTGATTTAAAGTTCTACCTCCTTTATAAAATTTATCCTGATTTGCAGGATTCACTCTAATGGCAGAACTAAAGATTTTTGGGGGGGGGGTTTGGGCCACACCCGTTTGATGCTCAGGGGTTACTCCTGGCTAAGCACTCAGAAATTGCCCCTGGCTTGGGGGGACCATATGGGACGCTGGGGGATCGAACCGCAATCCTTTCTTGGCTAGCGCTTGCAAGGCAGACATCTTACCTCTAGCGCCACCTCGCTGGCCCCAGAACTAAAGATTTATAATGGCCTCATGTGATATTCAAAGTTACTACTTCTGTAGGATATATTTTCTTGTTTTGGGGACACACCCAGCACGCTCAAGGATTAATCCTGGCAGGCTCAGAGGATCACATGGGATATCAGGAATCAAACCAGGGTCTGTCCCAGGTCAGCCGCAAACAAGGCAAATACCCTATGGCTGTGCTATCTCTCTGCCCCAAGTAGGATATATTTGTTTAACAATGGGGGAAAGAGCTATATTTTGTGATTAAGTAACAGTCAATATACGAGAAGAAATTACTTCAAGAAATATGGACCATACTGTCTGACATTACACCTGGAACAAAATTCAGCATCACCATATGGCAACATACAAAGGGAAAAGAAAAAACTACTCTTAACTGTTTGTTCTTTCTGTCCAAACCAAATGTTAACTTCTACTTATTAACATTCAAATATTTAATGGGTACATGGTTGCTGGATATACTAAGATTAATTTCTATAAAAACATTTTAAGTATGCTGTATGAGGCTTTTATACTTATTCTACAGTTTTCTAAATAACTGTGATTTACAAAGTTATTGAGTTGTTGAGTTTTAGAAACCTAATGTTCTAACACATAGCACACTAAGTTTTTAAATTTAAGGGAAAATAGAACAGTGGGAGAGAAGGTGGTCAAGAGGATGAAGACAAAGCCCTAGAATTTTCCTTTTTACTTTTGAATTTGGGCCATACCCACCAACCCTCAGGGGTTAATCCTGATTCTGTACTCAGAAATCACTCTTGGCAGGATCGGGTGACCATTTGGGATGCTTAGGATTGAACCTGGACCAGCCACAAGCAAGGCAAATAACCTACTCAGTATGTTCCAGCCCTTATATCCCTCAACTTTCAAACTATTCTCACTCACTTCCAAATTCAAAAGGTGTTTTTTGGTGGTTGTGTGTGTGTGTGTGTGTGTGTGTGTGTGTGTGTGTGTTTTGTGTTTCTTTCCCTTTCTTCTCTTAAATTGATATTTATAGGCTCTAGTGTTTGATTTTTACCCCTCCCTATTTTTCTCTTTCCTTCAAACAGAACCACATCACTTGAATTATCTTGTTCCACCTCACAAATTGAGGGGGAAATAATAGAAGGTACCAAGACCAAACAGTAGTATGAACATTGAGTAGAGATAAAAAATGGGGGCCGGAGAGATAGCATGGAGGTAAGTCATTTGCCTTGCATGCAGAAGGTCAGTGGTTTGAATCCCGGCATCCCATATGGCTCCCCGAGCCTACAAGGAGCGATTTCTGAGCGTAGAGCCAGAAATAACCCCTGAGCGCTGCCGGGTATGACCCAAAACCAAAACCAAACAAACCAAAAAAAAAAAAAAGGAAAGAAAAAAATGAAGACTTAGGTACCAAATCCAAAGCCAACTACAAAAGAATAGATACCCAATCTAAAACACAGAGGAATCCACTTATACTAGCAGCCCGGGGAGCAAAGGAGAGGGATATGGGATGCATGCTAGGAACACGAGTGGAGGGAGGTCAACATTGGTGGTGGGAATTCCCGATTAAATGTTACTATGTACCTAAAATATTACTGTGAAGATTTGTAATCCACTTTGATCAAAATAAAAATTATTGAAAAAAATCCCAATTTTTTAGAGAATGTTTTAAAAAGTATATGCCAAAGATTTACTGATCTGCATTAATTTATAAATTGACTATTGATTAATTTACTAATTTGTGTTAATTATATTTAATTTTTCATTAAAATGAACAAAAACGCTGAAAAAAGGGCAAACATTTGGAATCAATAAGGATTCTTCTTGCTAAGAAAAAAAATGTAATTAGCTTTGACTTTTGCCTGTTTCTTCAAAACTACAGAATCTACTTAATATACTGGCTCAGACGGCAGAGACCTAAAATTGAGATTATGAAAAACTTTATAGAAGTCAAACTTAAATTCCAGCAATCTCTTCCTAATATTACTTAGTATTAATTACAATTTTGCTGATAAGGTATATATATCCAAAAATTAGACAGATCCAATTTAAAAATATTCTGATACCCTGATGGTTGTTCAATTATTCATATTCTCCAAAATAGTAAGGCTTCGCTGAGAGTAAAGATTTTTCCTTGAGCTGGACAGATAGCATGGAGGTAGAGCATTTGCCTTTCATGCAGAAGGATGGTGGTTTGAATCCCAGCATCCCATATGGTTCCCTGTGCCTGCCAAAAGCGATTTCTGAGCGTAGAGCCAGGAGAAACCCCTGAGCGCTGTTGGGTGTGACCCTCCCCCCAAATTATATATATCCTGGGGTTGGAGAGATAGCATGGAGGTACCCCTTTCCTTAAGGGTAGAGATTTCAGATTAATAGTAGTGAAAGTTAAATATGCATACAACAATGAGGGTGGAGAAAAGATAATACAGAAGTTCATGTGAATAACATGTCAATAAATAAGTTGACTTGTAGATAAAATCCATGACTGTACTTCACATAACGATTTAAAAGCAATTTTATATAGTCAAAGTGATAAAAGGAATAAAGGAATGTAACTATACAATAAAGGTAATGTAACTAAGGCTCACTTTGCACAAGCGGAAACTGTGACCTACCATATATACTCGAGTTTAAGCGGAGTTTTTCCGGCACAAAATTTATGCCAAAAACCTGAACTCATCTTACACTTGGGGTCAACAGATTATTTGAATCGGTGGGCGGGAACCAAATCAAATGCCTGTAGTCTCAAGCCAAATGCTGGAGGGGCGGTGCTTCAGCTCAGTCAACAATTCTCGGCTGAGCTGAAGAGGTAGGAGGCTGAACTGAACTGGATGCCACTGTACTATTTAACCCTCAATATTCTGAGCTTTGTATGAGACAGAGAGCAGTTGATGATATCTGCGAACTCAGTAATGATGACAAGGTCTATGCTGATGCCCTCACATAAGATACAGCTAAAGCTCTGTTTGAACATACAAATGAGGAGGATGGGGAGGAATCCAGTTTTGAAGGATTTTAACCTTTGTGATTTAGCCTGATTACCTGTTGTTGCCAGTTTACAGTTTTTCTTTAGCAATAAATATTGAAAAACATTTACTGATTCCTACTGATTCCTCAAATATTATAGTTGTTTTGGGTATATATTTTTATTTTTGGGTAACCCCTGAGTACAGATAGGAGAGATCCAAAAACCAAATCAAACCAACCAAAACCCTATTTAATCACCACCTTCCTTATTCATATTTAAATTATTAAAAAATTCAGAGAGCTAGTTTCACACAGGCAATCCAGGCTCAATAACCAGCATCCAATATGGTCACACCTCTCTGTTTTAATTCCTGAGTGCAGAGCCAGGGGCAACCCCTGAACATTTGCAAGGTTTGGCCCGAAAAAAAACGAACAAAAATAAAATAAAATAAAATAGAATAAAGCAACTTCAAAAGACATGGGGCAAATGTATACCAGAAATAAACAATAAATTTGTTGTATTTAAGTTTTAGAATCTGTAAGAATTAACTGAACTGAAAATACCAGGAAACAAAAGGGATGGGTCAAGAAGTCTACTTTTTTTTTTTGCCACACCCAGCAGTTCTCATTCCTCCTGATGGTGTTCAACGGACCACGAAAACCTTGGATCTGTGCATGCAAGGCAAAGGCCATAGGCTATCATTGGCCCCAAGGTTATCTTATCTTAAATTGACTTCTATACCAGAGATTATACAGGAACAATCCCTACTCTTTGCCTAATAAGCTAAATTATGGCAAAATCTAGCATGAGACACTTCAGAAATGAATTTAAAAGCTAATAAATAGAGTTCATTTTATAAGGACTAAATAAATAAGGACTAAAATTACATTTGACACTTAACATTTTGTAGGGTTGGCACAATAAATAGTACAGTAGTACACCTGCCTTGCACATGACAGACCTAGATTGATTCCCTTACACCTAGTATGATATGAGTTCAGAGCTAAGAATAAGCCCTCAGCACCATGAGGTGTGTCCCAAAACAAAATGCCACCTTAAAAAAAAGCCAATATGGGGCCGGAGAGATAGCATGGAGGCAAGGCGTTTGCTTTTCATGCAGAAGGTCATTGGCTCGAATCCCGACATCCCATATGATCCCCTGAGCCAGCCAGAAGCGGGGAGCCAGTAGTAACCCTAGTGCTGCCGTGTGACCCCCCCCCCCAAAAAAAAAATCCAATGTTTTTGTAGAATTAAAGCTTTCAATGAATTGGAAGAATGTTTAAGAGCCAGGGCCGGATTAGTGGTGCAAGTGGTAAGGTGTCTGCTTGCCTGCACTAACCTAGGATGGACCTCGGTTCGATCCCCTGGTATCCCATATAATCTCCAAACAAGGTGTAATTTCTGAGCACCTAGCCAGGAGTAACCCCTGAGCAACACCGGGTGTGGCTCAAAAACCAAGAAAGAAAAAAAATACAAAGTAAGAATTTTTGGAGTTATATTCACAAGATGACCACTCTTAAGACTAAACAGATTAAAGATAAATGGAAAGAAAATATGTATTTTCTCTCATCTCAATTTCAAATAAAACTATAGTCTGCAACATGAGATTTTATGAACAGACTATTATCTCCATTAAGTAATTACCTGGAAATAGAAGTCCAATATACCAACCATGTCTGTGCCTTCTGGGAAACACTGGGGGGAAATAAAAGAAAGATTACTACAAATGTAAGAATAAAAGAAAATCATATTTAGAAACACAATTTTAATGTATACAACCTATTTGATTTTGGTGGGGGCTACACCTGATGACGCTCAGGGGTTACTCCTGGCTATGTGCTCAGAAATCGCTCCTGGCTTGGGAGACCATATGGGATGCCAGGGGAACAAACCACGGGCCATCCTAGGTCAGCGCGTGCAAGGCAGACACCGACCACTTGTGCCACCGCTCCAGCCCAAGCACTTGATTTTTTTTTTAATTTAAATGTCATGGAGCGGGGAAGAGGGTAGAGATAGAAAGAACCTCTGAGCAGGGAGAGAATCCAAGCACTTGATTTTTAAAAACAGTATAGATCTATAAAAGGCATAAATATGAAATATAAAATAAAGCAAAATCATGCATGTAGATTTCTAAATATTAATTTAGCTGAACAATAAACTAATTCGTAATTCATAAGACAATTTGGAAGCCCATTAAAAACTCAAGCACACAAATCGATTTAATAGTAACACTTTTAGCACTAAATCAAGAGTTAATTTTCTTTTAAAACTTATGCATATTAGGGCCAGAGCGATAGAAGTGGTAGGGCATTTGCCTTGCACGCAGCCAACCCTGGACAGACCCCAGTTGAATTCCCAGCATCCCATATGGTCCCCCTAGCCTGCCAGGAGCGATTTCTGAGCGTAGAGCCAGGAGTAAACAATGAGCGCCGCCGGTGTGACTCAAAAAACAAAATAAACAAGTAAATGAATAAAACTTCCGCATATTAAATAGTAATGGTTGCTTAGCAGTTGCATTTTCATTAATTTCATTCTATGAAAAAATATGAAATAGAAACAATATATAAAAACCTTTTTTTCTTTTAAATAATATCCTATAGCAAAATTCCGATCTCCACTTTCTCTTTCAGACTGAAACCTAAAAGAAAAGAAACAGTTTCATTTAGTTTCTATACTTCTATGATAAAATACAGTAGAAGACAAATACCAAAAAGCCTGCTTTTATGGATTCCAGTTACCAGCTAGCTGCTGACAGGTCACTGGACTGGACAAGACATTGAAATGTTCATTCTTTCAGCTTTAATTTTCTCGTATAAAGGAACTGACAAGCACTGGGTTCTTTCTAGTCTTCTTATTTTGTAAATAAGGAAACTAATTTCAAAGTCATAAAATATTACACCGTAAAAAAAAAATCCATTGTCTGGGGCTGGTGAGGTAGCACAGCAGGTAGCCAACCTGAATTTGATCCATTATGGTTCCTCAAGTCTTTCAGGAGTGATTCCTGAGTGCAGAGCCAGGAATAGACCCTGAGCATCTCCGTGTGTGACCCCAAATCAAAGCAAAACAAAACAACACAAAACGAAACATAAAATATTTCACTGCAGGGCCCGGAGAGATAGCACAGCGGCGTTTGCCTTGCAAGCAGCTGATCCAGGACCAAAGGTGGTTGGTTCGAATCCCGGTCTCCCATATGGTCCCCCGTGCTTGCCAGGAGCTATTTCTGAGCAGACAGCCAGGAGCAACCCCTGAGCAATGCCAGGTGTGGCCCAAAAACCAAAAAGAAAAAAAAAAGAGAGAAAAAAATTTCACTGTTGCTTAAAAACTGCTATCATATGATTCTCCAAAAGTACCAAATAGGTCATTTCAACAGAAGCAATTCATAGCAAAATTCACTGAGAGAATAACTGATGAAATGAATCATACACCCTTTAGTGGTCTGAAAGTCAATAGGTGAAGCATAAGAAAGAAAGGAAAGACCCGGGTAAAAAGGAAGGCCATAGTGATGAGGAGGAGAAAGACCTGTCAGTTTATTAAAACATGGTGAATATGAACACACAGAAGCAATAAAGGCATTCATTAGAAACTTTTGGGAAAAGATAGTATTCTTAAATATACTAAGTCAGTGTACATGTATATCACATTAAAATACACTATAATCTATACTTTAAAGAGATCACAGAGATAGTACAGTGAATAGGACATTTGCCTTGCTAATCTGGTTTCAATCTCCTGTCATCCCACATGGTCCCTTGAACCTGCTAGAATTAATTCCTAAGCACAGAGCCAGAGATAGTCATGAGCACTGTCAGGTATGCCCCCCAAAACAAAACATTTATTTCAATATGGCTACCCAACTATCGAAATATCTCACAAATGAAACTCACGTGGCATTACTGAATCCAACATATTCATTACCAGCCATCTTATTCAAAAACTGCATCACCTATGAAGATTATAGTATTAGTAATCAAAAAATTATATACATATGTTAAAACATGAAAATTTGAGTTCTATATTATACTTACATAGTCAAATTTTTCAGCATTATTCACTCCTTGCTGCAAAAAATGAGAAATACATGTATTAATATAGGGACCACCACAGTTAAGTGAATATAATAATCAAATTTTTCAAGATGCTATCAAATATGCTGCACATTAGTACTTTTAAATACTAAGAAATATTTCTAGAGTAGTATTTACATAAATGTTTTGACACTTCATTTCAGTATCATCCGTATGCTGAGATGGATCTGAATTACGAAGGGAATGCTTTATTTTAAGCATCTTTGCCCAACCCAACATTACATACAATTACAAACAAATTAGCCTAACCCCTTTATCTTTTGTGAAATACATAATCTAGAATACATGTTATTTCATACTTTACAAAACTTAAAATAAAGTTTTACCCTTAGGGAAAAAATTAAGTAAATGTAAATTATGGTTTTCAATGGAGAACAATCTATAGCTTAAAAATAACCGTAAGCCAGTATTAGTTAGAAAGATAAGTTATGCTTAAAACTAAGCTATAATTCTAGTATATACATTCTGGATACATTTTACTACTGCAGGGAAACTATCTCTATTGTTAATACTTGAACTAAAATCTAACGTCTTGTTTAGCTTCATTTGTATTTAGTATTATGCCAATTCAGAGTATGGAAGATGTATTGTTTCATCACTTCTATTTCTAACATGTTAGCTACTGCAAGTGTCAAGAGGAAAAAAAACCTAGGTAATGTAGATCAGTTTAAGTAGCCAAATGGTTTCATTTTACCTCGGCGAAGTTTACAAAGCAGTAAGCTGTAGATCTGAAATCAAACGTATTAATTGGTGATATGCACCCAACAGAAACAATACATCTCAATATTTAAAAACAGGTTTAAAATAATCTGACAGCTCAAGCTTTCAAAACAAATATTTTAAAACATTATCCCTTGAAACTTTTAAAACATTGTATTTTAAAATTTAGTATGGGGAAAAACAGCTGTACTGGAGTATTAATACATCGAATAAAGCCAGGTTCATAATCCACTGTACATGTGGATTAGGATGTGGCTGATACTGAGATTTACAGATCAACTGTCTAAGAAAGGATGTAAAGTCAGTAGCCGGAAAAAGCATACCATCTCATTAAAATTAGGCATAAAAAGAGCTACACAAGAAAGACTTTGCTGTAGTCATATTTTAATCACTATTTCCTCTAACATATCTACTGGCAAATTTACTTTCTATTTCCTTATAATATATCAGAAATTATAATGTAGAAATATAACTCCAAAGCTGTTCAATGAAAAAATAATTAAAAGAAGAAATTACCAACTTCATTGAACTGTTGCAGTTGTCAAAATATTCCATAGATCCTAATGCTGTAAAATATGTAACAACATTTAAACCACAAAAACCTTTTAACCTTTAAAAAAAGCACCAAAAAAACAAAAAACAAAAAACCTCTTGGAAAAAAGATGTCAGCATTTGCATTGGGATGTCATATGGAAAATTACTAATTATACAATTAACCAATGTAAAATGAAGTAATCTTTCATTTTCGGACTTAAGCTATATTCTACAAAATTTCCTTATTTGGCTCTCATGTTTAGTCTAAAAAAATAAGGTGACTAGTTGAGGGTTGGGGGCCACACCTGGTGGCACTCAATGGTTACACTCCTTGATCAGGAATCATCCCTGGTAGGGTAACGGGAAACATATGGGATGTCAGGGTTTGAACCTAGTTCAGTTACTTGAAAGCCAACTACCCTACCCGCTGTGCTATCAATCTGGTCCCTAAGATGACTATTTTAGTATTATAGTCACATGTTCAGCTTCATAGGATTAATTAAATTAAGTCCAAGTTTTTGCTTCTATGCTGTTTTAAAGAAAAATAAATCTTTAGGAATGCCTATCATTACATAACATTGAATATCCTAGGAAAAATTATGTAAATAGGTAAAATAAGGTAGGAGTGACTACATTAAATCCTGATTTCCCAGACTTGATTATGTTGTCTATCTTGGTAACAGCATTTAGTTAATGAAAGATAATTGCCCCCTGGAAAGATTTCATGAGCCTAAGAATACAGGGTTTACTTAGTAATAATTCTAAAATGCTATGCTATTTTAATTTTGGCAAGGCTAGCATATAAAATTCACTTGTTAGAATGCGCTGTTAGAAAACCACATATATATTAAGCTTTCCCCTTAAAGAGGGAAAAAAATATATAGACTAGAGACAGCATAGTGGATAAGGCCTTGTCTGCCTTACCAGTAATCCCTGAGAACAGAGTCAGTAGTTGGTACTATGCATAATTAAGTTTGGTTCCACAATCCTTCCAATGCTACCCCCCACCCAAAAAACACAAACTGAGGAGAAAAAAAATCATTAACCAGTAGTGGAGGCAGAAGGTAAGGGCAGAGAAACACTGAAGCCAAGAATGTAAATTGGTGGCTGCTGCCATTATTGTTTTTATTTTGTGACTTAAAATTTTTCTTAAGTTAAAGGAAAAAAAAAACTTTTTCCCCTAATAATAATAAAAACTTATTTAAAAAATTACTACCATGTAGATGCCAGAGCGATAGCACAGCAGGGCATTTGCCTTGCATGAAGACAACCTGGGACAGACCTGGGTTCATGCCCAGCATCCCATATGGTCCCCCAAGCCTGCCAAGAGCAATTTCTGAGCGCAGAGCCAGGAGTAACCCCTGAGCGCTGCTGGGTGTGACCCAATAACCCCCCCCCCAAAAAAAACAAAATTACTCCTATGTAGTTGTTTCTTTCCAATTAAATTTTTAAATCAGGGGCTGGAGTGATAGTACAATGGGTAAGGTACTTGCATTGTAGCTGCTGATTTGGGTTTGAACCCCAGCATCCCAGATGGTTGCCCTAGTAATTAAGGATTTCTGGAGAAACCCCTGAGCTCTGGCACATGTGCCCCTAAATAACAACAAAATTTTAATCAAGTGGGAAGTGCCAACGTCAGTAGGTATTTTCTAATGTTTGAGTCAGGAGTTTAAATTTTATTGTAAATTTTATAGACATTTAGGGAAATACAGCTGGTAAAAGGTAGTAGCAAAGTCATAGTTCTTCACATATTGGCCTCATTAATACAAATGTCACAGAGAATCTAGCCTCAAAGGTTGTATTTCCTGCTGTAGATCTTTTTGATCAGATATTCTTTTCCATTTTGTTAAACCCAAAGAACTAGAAACAGTCTGATATACAAGAGGACTTGTTCCCATGCAATATCCTTAGGACCACTACTGACACCGGTGCTTTAAAATGGTGTCCGCAGGGTTTTGGAACCAGAAGTAGTAAAAGAGTTACAGCATGAGACAAGTACATTTCTTTGGCAAAATGAGAGAAAACTTGAATAGGCTAAACTTGAATGGAAGGCTAAAAATTAATTTTACAATCAGCATATATAAAAACTGGTATCTAAATGTTGTATAAACACCCACTTAACTTTTGAAAAACAAAGAATTTAGTCGTATGTGAAAAACACAAAACCATGATAAAGGTGACACTAAATTTTGACAATGGCTATCAACAGAATATCAAAAGTATCAACAATACTGGAGAAATTTCATAGCATTTTTGACAAACTAAAATTCATCAAGTATCTGACATTATAATAGTTAATATAGCAATGTTGACAGGAACATCTAAGAATACATTTAGTAGAAAGGCACACACTTAAAATGAATGCATAAATCAGTTGCTTTTTAAGTATATCTTTTGGTTTCATTCATAAATAGTGGAGGTATGTCGACTAAATAAAAATTAGAGGTCAGGGGCTGAAGCAATAATCCAGAGTTGAGGTTTAGAACATGCTTTGCATGGTGAGCAATCCTGGTACCACAATCCCCAGTCCTTAATCCTCTAAAGGCCACTGGGGCAGCCCTGAGGCCTCTGAACACCATCTGGGAAGCCAGGTAATCCTCCCAGCATTGCTAAACTAGAATCTATCACCAGGAGGGGCCTCAGGAGGCTCTTCCTAACCCTCCTTCATAGAAGAGGCAACAATAACTCAAAGTTGTTTTTCAAATTGTGCCAAGGAAAATAATTTAGCACTAAATACTTGGATTAAAATAGTTATTACAGGGAGTAATGCCCCAAATCTAGCTATCTTCATTGATTACCCTTCTAGTATCAGAAAAGTAAATTCTGTTGCCAATAAATCAAGTCCTTCATTTTTATTTTTTTTTTTTTTTGGTTCTTTTTTGGGGGTCACACCCGGCAGCGCTCAGGGTTTACTCCTGGCTCCATGGCTCAGGAAATCGCCCCTGGCAGGCACAGGGGACCATATGGGATGCCGGGATTCCAACCACCATCCTTCTGCGTGAAAGGCAAATGCCTTAAAGTGTCAAATACATTAACTGATCTAAACAGATCTGTTTTTATAAATCCTACCAAGTCCAAGTCATCATCTACTGCTCCCCAGTGGCACCAACTGACTTATAGTTCCACAAGACATTGCTAAAATAACTAAAGTGCGCTTTACATACATATTTTTAGCTGAATTTGTCTTTTCATGCAATAAAGTTAAACTGATTTTTTTTAGAAATAAAAAGCTGAAAATTCAAAGCTACTTCAAATTTTTAAAAGTTTCCTCATATAATAAAGTGAAAATTACCTACGGATAAAGAGATTTAAATACAGAAGACAAAGTTAACTTACTCTTTTACCTTTAAGGTGTGGCAATTACCTGGTTAATGTGATGCCCTTATTTTCCTACCTTAACCCTTGTATTATCTTTAGACCTTAACTTTTAAACTGCAACTAGGTGAAAGTTTTGCCACTGGAAAGAAAAAAAATTATATAAGGAAAGATATTGCCATTTCATCCAAAGTAACTGCTCCTTTCATGTGAACTTTCATTCTGTCCTTCAAAATCAAGCAACCACAATGTCAAATAAAATAAACCACATTTCAAAAATGGATCCATTCCATTTAATAGATATAACTAAGAAAGGAAGAGCAATGTCTCATTTTGTATGTGCATTTTTATGTACAAAATGACATTTGTTTTTATGAAGGTATTTACCTATATAGCTTTGTTAAAAATTTTAATTATTGGAGGTTTCCTATAAGTTTAGGTAGTTTAGAATTTATTCAACAGGTTCCTTCTGAGCAAATCCTTTTTTCCATACTCTGCTAATCCTTTTGAACATTTTGCTCTGCCTCTTCCCCCATTTTGAGGATCACCACCAATCCTACAAGGAAAAAATATCAATACTACAAAATTATCAAATAAAGTCTTGCTAAAGACTATTTTGTATTCAAGGAGGGGAGTAACAAAAGGCAAATGTTTTAACAATACCACAATAAAGCCTTGATTGTGGGATGGGAAATAGCCTCAAGCCTAAAAGAGCTGTAAAAATAGAATGCCCAATTAGGAGCCACAGTAAATAGCATCCATGTTCTGGGTTCTTAGGAGCCATAGTAAAACAGTGTCCATGTTTCAGGTACTCAAATACAAGCACTGAGGAGATCTCTCCATTGTTCCTTATAAATACAACATTGACCAAAGATCAAGACACCCATTTAAATTTTTGACTTTTAAGACAAATTATATTTTTTGTACACTAAAATTAAAACAACTGCCTTTGGGGGGGGGGAAGATACTATAATTAAATATATTATAAAGAGAAATCAAAAACACCTATATTAAAAAACAGCCAACTGGGGCCGGCGCAATGGCGCTAGAGGTAAGGTGTCTACCTTGCCAGCACTAGCCTAGTACAGACCATAGTTCAATCCCCCGGCTTCCCATATGGTCCCCCAAGCCAGGAGCGACTTCTGTGCGCATAGCTAGGAGTAATCCTGAGCGTCACCGGTGTGGCCCAAAAAACAAAACAAAACAAAAAAAAAAAACAACAACAGGGGGCCGGGCGGTGGCGCTGGAGGTAAGGTGCCTGCTTTACCTGCGCTAGCCTAGGAGACGGACCGCGGTTCGATCCCCCGGCGTCCCATATGGTCCCCCAAGCCAGGAGCGACTTCTGAGCGCATAGCCAGGAGTAACCCCTGAGCGTTACCGGGTGTGGCCCAAAAACCAAAAAACAAACAAACAACAAAAAAAAAAAAACAACAACAACAAACAAAACCCAGCCAACTGAATTCTAAACTAACAAAATCATATGAGATTCAGCTCAAACTTATTCTTACTAGAATCAGTCAGCTTCCTTACCCTATCCTAAATGAGCCTGAATTTGAAGGCTGGATTGAGTATAACTCATTTCAATAATCAATTCATAAATCTTAAGGGATCATAAACATGAACATATTATGTACAGATAGATACGGGCTGAGACCTTTATTTAAAAAAAGTGAAAATACTAAATTCTGGGGAAGTTCTGGAATAAACCTGGGCATATTAGGCTTACCCCTCCAAGTTTTAAATAAACTTCATCAAACAAAACAAAACTTGTGAAACCCCTTCTAAAAGCAAAATGAAAAATTCAAATAAAGTGACATAAAAAACATCTTTCTAAATTCTCATTTCCAACTTTGCCAGTAAATTTAATTTTTGAACGACTGAACACTTGTGTAAATGCAAGAAGACTCAGTTAAATTTTTTCACTGTTGGACATCAAGTCATATACAGGTTGCATAAACAAGTTTAACTGTCTCGTCTCGTAGTGTCCATATTATTGTGACTCAATGTAGAGTTTATGACTCATGAATGAACATGGTAGTGAAACTAATGAGAGGATGGTGTGGTGACACATGCATTTTCCACATGCAGTACATCACTGTGGTACATTAAATCTATTAATCATTAAACAAAAGATGTTTAAACTTCATGCAATTAAAGAAAGTATCTATTAATCATTCACATATACCCTTCCTGAAATATACTATTCGTGTACCAAGTTAATCTTTCTCTAGATCAAAATTAAAGTATCAGTTTCAAAAGTCCCATGTACTCTGAAAAGTTTATATGAAATCATAGTATATGAACATTTTTCTGGGGAAAACAAAAAAAGTTCTGAACTATTAGTATTTTATTTAAACATTAAAATATGCATTGCACTATCATAACTTTTCTCACCCTTCCAAATTAAGTAACCTGTTTAAATCTGAGCATTTAATAATAAAATACTACTTTTTACAGTATTCGTTACAATGGTCCTTTTAGTTGCACATAGTTCACTACAAGGTAAGCTACTTGAAGGCTCAACTATGCCTTGCACCATTTGTATAACTTTTTAATATTCTTCTTTCATTTTTAAATTGTTTTTCTATTAGAAAAATATAAAACTTGGGGCTGGAGATAGCACAGCAGTAGGGTGTTTGCCTTGCACATGGCTGACCCAGGACAGACCCAGGTTGAATTCCCAGCATGCCATATGGTCCTCTAAGTCCGCCAGGAGCAATTTCTGAGCTCAGAGCCAGGAGGAACCTTTGAGGGCCACTGAGTATGGCCCAAAAACATATATATATATATATATATATATATATATATATATATATATATATATATATATATATATATATATATATATATAAAAAACTAGATAGTACATGAACAAGACAAAACTTTCTGTAACTATTAAGTTAGTTACATTAAAAAGTAAATAGGGGCCGGAGTGATATTACAGTGGCTAAAGTATTGGTCTTGCATGGCTGGCCCAGGCTGATCTCTGACAGACCATATGGTCACCTGAGCATCTCCAGGAGTAATAATAAGTGCAAACCTAGGAATAAACCCTAAGCATTGCAGGGTGTGGCCCCCCCAAAAAAGCATATTTTAAGTAAATTATTTAGTAAGTTACTAACTATAATATCTACCTCCCTCAAGCTACAAGGATTAAGTCAGTGCTACAAACTACTCATCATAAGATACTGTAAATACTGAACAGACTTGTTTCTCACGGATATATAAAATGTATCAAGGTAGGTGTATGCATAATATAAAATGAATTTTATTAACTGAGCCAATGACATATTTTAAACTCAAATATCCCTTATGTTACTGGGTTATTCACCCTCAATAATGCATCTGACAATGCCATGTTGCTCTGTTTTCCAAGCTTAGAAAAAGCAAGCATAGATATGATGAAGGATATAAGCATTACATATACAAATGAAATGTTTTCCAATATAAAAGGAAATAAATAAGAATTTGAAGATGTTAATAGTATCCCACAAAAAAATTTTCAAATACTTAATTTTCAAGTACTGAAAACTTCCAATAATGACAAACCAGTAACTTAAAAGGTACAAGACATATTAACTTAGTACTAAAATAAGTCTTGATTAATGAAAATGACTTTATTAAGTAAAGCACATGAAACAAGTTCCATCATGAAAACTGTGATTACGGCTCATGAGCGCATGAAGAGCTTTAACATATTCAAGGGTGAATGCACTGAACACACACTACCAGAACGTGCTCCAACATAGAACTTACACTAGTTTAAATAAAAGCTTTTAATTCTGATTACATTTATTCAATCTAATAGTCCAAAGGAAGAGGAGGAAAGGATTACTAAGAATAAAAAGCTCTATGCCTATAATTGAGCAAAAACTTTCACATTTATAAAATTAAACTTTAACACCAAAAAACTATTCATTTTCTCAAAAGTAATCAAAAATCCATGTTTATGCCTTAGCTATTTAAAATCATACTAGGTTAAAAGGAAATGTCAACATTTTACCTTTATTAATGAAGTCACAACAATTGCTCCAGCATTTACCATAGGATTATGTGGTTTATCTGTAACAGAAAATAAGAGTATTTGAAATACTAATTCACTTTTTGTGACATAAAAGTTCCATTAACATATTTTAGTCTTTCATGTATATCACTTCATGATGAACGACTGTAGGGTGAAGTAATATATTTTAAAATTACCTACCTGCATATCAAAATTAGCAATAAAGTAGTAAGAAGTTGCTATAAGAATCATAGAGTGGGGCCAGGAGTGATTTCTGAATGCATAGCCAGGAGTACCCCTTGACCATCACCGGGTGTGGCTCAAAAAAAAAAAAAACTTTTCCTAGAGTCTTTAGAGTTTTCTATATATAGTATGTCATCTGCTTGACTTCTTCCTTTCCTATCTGGATTCCCTTGATATCTTCTTCTTGCCTAATTGCTATAGCAAGTACTTCCAGTACTGTGTTGAATAGGAGTGGTGAGAGGGGGTAACCTTGTCTTGTACCAGAGTTTAGGGGGAAGGCTTTTAGTTTTTCTCCATTGAGGATAATATTTGCCATTGGCTGTGGTAGATGGCCTTGAATAGATTGAGGAAGGTTCCTTTCATTCCCAACTTGCTGAGAATTTTTATCAAGAATCAACCTTTATGGAAAGCAATATGGAGATTCCTCCAAAAACTGGAAATTGAGCTCCCATACGACCCAGCTATACCACTCCTAGGAATATACCCTAGGAACACAAAAATACAATATAAAAACCCCTTCCTTACACCTATATTCATTGCAGCACTATTTACCATAGCAAGACTCTGGAAACAGCCAAGATATCCTTCAACAGATGAATGGCTAAAGAAACTGTGGTACATATACACAATGGAATATTATGCAGCTGTCAGGAGATGAAGTCATGAAATTTTCCTATACAGGGATGTACATGGAATCTATTATGCTGAGTGAAATAAGTCAGAGAAAGAGAAAGACGCAGAATGGTCTCACTCATCTATGGGTTTTAAGAAAAATGAAAGACATTCCTGCAATAATAACTTTCAGACACAAAAGAGAAAAGAGCTGAAAGTTACAGCTTGGGGCCGGGCGGTGGCGCTAGAGGTAAGGTGTCTGCCTTGCCTGCGCTAGCCTTGGACGAATCGCGGTTCGATCCCCCGGCATCCCATATGGTCCTCCAAGCCAGGAGCGACTTCTGAGCGCATAGCCAGGAGTAACCCCTGAGCGTCACCGGGTGTGGCCCAAAAAAAAAAAAAAAAAGAAAGTTACAGCTCACCTCATACAGGGATGAGTTAGTTAGAGAAATAACTATGTTTTGAACTATCGTAATAATGAGAATGTACGAGGGAAATAGAAAGCCTGTCTAGAGTACAGGTGGGGGTTGGGTGGGGAGGAGGGAGATTTGGGACATTGGTGATGGGAATGTTGCACTGGTGATGGGTGGTGTTCTTTACATGACTGAAACCCAAACACAATCATGTATATAATAAAGTTGTTTAAATAAAAAAATTTAAAAAAATGGGTATTGGAGCTTATCAAATGCTTTCTCTGCTGTCTTGATATGACCATGTGATTTTTATTTTTCTTATTGTTGATGTTGTATAATGTGTTAATAGATTTATGAATATTAAACCATCCTTGTCTTCCTGGGATGAAACCTACTTGATGGTAGTGAATGATTTTCTTTTTTTTTTTTTGTTTTGTTTTTGGGCCACACCCAGTGGTGCTCAGGGGTTACTCCTGGCTGTCTGCTCAGAAATAGCTCATGGCAGGCATGGGGGACACCAGTATTTGAACCAGCCACCTTTGGTCCTGGATTGGCTGCTTGCAAGGCAAATGCCCCGCTGTGGTATCTCTCCGGGCTTGTGATTGATTTTTTTTTTGTTTGTTTCTGGGCCACACCCTGTGAGGCTCAGGGGTTACTCCTGGCTATGCGCTCAGAAGTTGCTCCTGGCTTCTTGGGGGACCATATGGGACGCCGGGGGATCGAACCGCGGTCCGTCCTAGGCTAGCGCAGGCAAGGCAGGCACCTTACCTCCAGCGCCACCGCCCGGCCCCTATGACTGATTTTTTTGATGAGGCATTAGATACTATTTGCCAGGATTTTGTTGAGGATCTTTGCATCTATTTTCATCAGGAATATTGGTCTGTAATTTTATTTTTTGGCTGTATATCTGTCTGGTTTTGGTATCAAGGTGATACTGGCTTCATAGAAGCTGTCTGGATGGGGCCGGCAAATAGTATCTAATGCCTCATCAAAAAAATCAATCACAAGCCCGGAGAGATACCACAGCGGGGCATTTGCCTTGCAAGCAGCTGATGGGAATGCCATCTAGTCCAACCTTTGTGGAAATAGATATGGAGATTTCTCCAAAAGCTGGAGGTTGAGCTCCCTTACGATCCAGCTATACCACTCCTAGGAATATATCCTAGGAACACAAAAATACAATACAAAAATCCCTTCCTCACACCTATATTAATTGTAGCGTTGTTTAAAATAGCCAGACTCTGGAAACAGCCTAGATCAATAGATGAATGGCTAAAGAAACTATAGTACATATATACAATGGAATATTATGCAGCCGTAAGAAGAGATGAAGTCATGAAATTTTCCCATACATAATGTATATGGACTCTATTATGCTGAGTGAAATAAGTCAGAGGGAGAGAGATAAACACAAAATGGTCTCACTCATCTATGGGTTTTGAGAAAATGAAAAACATTTCTGTAATGATTCAAAATAGAGGAGGACTGGAGGGTCCAGCTCCTGACATGAAACTCACCACAGGGATTGTTTAGTACAGGGGTCCTCAAACTTTTTAAACAGGGGGCCAGTTCACTGTCCCTCAGACCATTGGAGGGTCTGACTATAGTAAAAACAAAACTTATGAATGAATTCTTATGCACACTGCATATATCTTATTTTGCAATGAAGAAACAAAACAGATACAAATACAATATGTGGCCCGCGGCCCACAGGCCATAGTTTGAGGACCACTGGTTTAATGCAATCACTGAGAACTATCATAACAAGATGTGACTGAATGAGGGAAGTAGAAAGCCTGTCTAAAGTACAGGCTGGTGTGGATTGGGGAGGAGGGACACTTGGGATATTGGTGATGGGAATGTTGCACTGGTGAAGGTTTTTTTTTAATATATTAAAAAAATCAAGAGAAAAAAATAGTTAAAAACTTTTTAAAAATAAAAGAATCACATAAGCAAGCAAAAATTTGTGTACAGAAAGACAGTTACTGCTGCTGCAGAAAAACATTCAAATTTCCTGCCATTTATGAAGTATTTGGACAAGCAACTGAATTTCACTATACTTTATCCCCATTGGTAAAAACAAGAAATGCTTAGAAAGTATTTTGAACAATATTAAGCACTCCCAGGTGACGACATATACACAGAAAGATAGTAACAGCAAGCAGCTTGTTTTGCAAGCAGCTGATCCAGGTTATCCAATTTGTTCCCAGGATTTGCCAGAAAGTGGGAAAACCAAAATACTGAGCAGAAGATTCTAACCCCAAAAACTGCTTGTCAAAGAGGTGGGCTGGGGAGTAGAGGCAGAGATGAAAAACGTCTGGGGACACTGGTAGAGGGTACTGGCACTGATGGTAGAACTGTTGTTTGAATATTAAGCTTAAAATTCAATTATGAATAATTTTTTTTAATTTATGTGTTATATTTTAGAAAAAAAAATGAGGCCTGGATCCACAGTATCTAGGGAGTAGTGACTTGCATACAACCAACCTGGTTTGATCACCAGCACCCCACAGATCTTGAGTGCCCCAACAAAAATGATCCCTGAGTATAGACCCAGGAGCAAAATCCTGAACACAGCTGGGTGTGGTCCCAAAGCCAACCAAAAAACAAAGCCCATATTTAAAATTTGTCAGATCAAAAGCAATACTTGGGGGGGAGGGGAGGAGAGAGAAATACTTTGGTCCTCACCTTTCCTATTTTAAATTCCTATTAAATAGTAACAATACTTGCTACTTATCCAATTATTTTTAGTTCAAGATTTTTTTTCAAATATTAGATGTTCTAAAAGAAAAGGCAAATTCACTACTGCAACTAACACATTACTTCACCATAAAAATATTTTTAATGAATTTAAAGCCAGAAAGATAGTACAGCTTAATGGTGCTTGACTTGCAAAGCAGCCAACCCAGAATCAAATCCACAGCATCCCATATGGTCCCAAGTCCCACCAGGAGTAACTTCTGAGTGCAGAGCCAGGATGAACCCCTGAGCAAAGCTGGATACAGCCCAAAACAAAAACCAAAAAAAAAAAAAAAAAAAATTATAATTTTTATGTGAACTACATAGAAGTAAGCCATCAGTTCAGCCAAGGAAGTAAACATCATACATAGTACTCCACTCAGTAGCATAAATCCCAGGGAATTATCTTCAAGAAAATGCTATACACTGAGATTTTTACAATATATTCCCCTGTAGGTGCATTATAAAGTGATTACTCCTTTGCCACCATCTTCTCCAGAGCTAATTCTAGATAGTTAATAGAATTTTAAGCAGAAAAGTAAGCATTTGTATGAGTGTCACAAAAACTTACCAAATATAAAAATATGATTTTAATTTTCCTCAAAAAAATTAAAAGTCATTTGGGCCGGAGATAGCATGGAGGTAGGGCGTTTGCCTTGCATGCAGAAGGACAGTGGTTCAAATCCTGACCCCTGACACTACCCAGAGCGGATTTCTGAGCATAGAGCCATGAGTGACCCCTGAGCACTACTCGGTGTGACCCAAAAACCAAAAAAAAAAAAAAAAAGATAATTAAAAAGTAATTAAAATTTATACAAGAGCCCGGAGAGATAGCACAGCAGTGTTTGCCTTGCAAGCAGCCGATCTAGGACCAAAGGTGGTTGGTTCAAATCCCGGTGTCTCATATGGTCCCCCGTGCCTGCCAGGAGCTATTTCTGAGCAGACAGCCAGGAGTAAGCCCTGAGCACCACCGGGTATGCCCCCCCCCCCCAAAAAAAACATTTTATACAAGAAAATGAGATCTGTCTTTTCCCAAACAATTTGTGTGTCATTCTTACCATCTTCATTTAAAAACAGTTTGTTGAATCTTAATCCACTGGGCTCTTTCCCAACATATCGATGAACATATTCTGTTCCAAGATCATTAACAGCAATGGCATATTTCAAAGGCTTTACACAGGACTGCAGACAAAATGGAACTTTGGTATCTCCAATAGAATGCCTATTTAAAAGTAGATTTTGCAAACTATTAATATCAACAGGAAAAATATAAATGCATAACTGGTATTTTTAACATGCAAATTTTAAAAAGGTTTTCCCATTATTCAACTGCATATTTACTTAAAATATTATATTACATCTATTTTTATAAAAGATACTACAAATATTCAAAAAAAAAGTGAAGGTAGGGGGCTGGGCGGTGGCGCTGGAGGTAAGGTGCCTGCCTTGCCTGCGCTAGCCTAGGACGGACCGCGGTTCGATCCCCCGGCGTCCCATATGGTCCCCCAAGAAGCCAGGAGCAACTTCTGAGCGCATAGCCAGGAGTAACCCCTGAGCGTCACAGGGTGTGGTCCAAAAACCAAAAAAAAAAAAAAAAAAAAAAAGAAAAAAAAAGTGAAGGTAGTCAGATAAGAGAAATGCTCAAAATTAGATAATTAATGTGAAATGTTTGTCAGAAATCAAGGTCTAAACTGTGGTCAGTACTGCGTTAAAATTCAGTTTACATTCAGTATTCTCTATGGTTTTGTCTATAAATATATCGCCTTGCAAACTATATCTACCTACCATTCTAGTCCAAAAAAAAAAAAAAAAGTTGGGGGTAGTTCTTTTAAAACCCAAAAGAGGTGACACTAACTTATAAAAATGAACAGTAAATGAGGCAGGGGAGATAGCATGAAGGTAAGGTGTTTGCCTTTCATGCAGAAGGACAGCGGTTTGAATTCCAGCATCCCATATGGTCCCCTGTGCCTGCCAGGGGCGATTTCTGAGCCTAGAGCCAGGAGTAACCCCTGAGCGCTGGCGGGTGTGACCCAAAAAACAAACAAACAAAATGAACAAACAAGAACAGTAAATAGATTAAAAAAAAAAAAAGTTTACCAAACTGGATCAATACAAAGAATAATTTCAAATGAAAAAAATTCCTCAACACTGGGCAAAAACCTTAGTGGCTTGAGGAGCAGAGGGTTGGGGAAGGTATTGGCTCAATTTTAATCCAGGTTCTGCATCCAGGGAGAACTCCTGATGGAGCTCCAGAAACTATAATTTGATGTTGGAGATCAAACCTATAGGTCAGCATCATGGAAGGCAGAGCCTAACCTAACCCAGGTTGTGGTGGTGGGGAGAGAAATCTTGTTCTATTTGCTGAAGTATCCATATGTTCCCAACAATGCTACCAAAACCTCAGTTGCGGTAAACCTCGTGTGTGATAAAATCAAACATTAATAATAATCATCCCTAGGCAAATAGATAAGACTTCAGAGCATAGTCATCTCATTATACAACATAAATATATTATTAAATCAATACAAATAATAATACCAACTTTTGGGGAGTTGAAGATAGCTGAATGGGGCTGAAAACAAACTTTCATGCTGAAGTCCCAAGTTTAAACACAAGTAAAATATGATCCTCCAATTACCCAAAAAAGTAATCCCTATGCAGAAATAGATGCAGCATCAGAGCTCCACCACCAAAATAAAGCCACTGAGTAGCATAGATTAGAGAGACAGTAAAGGAACCAAGACACTTGTCTTGCAAATGGCCAGCCCTGGTCACTTAACCCTGGTCCTAGCACTGCAAAACGTCCTAGAGTTGCCCTGGAGATGCACTAGGAGTGCTTCTTGAGCACAGCACTAAGAGTATATTAAAAGGCACAGCCCAAATTAGCTACTCATCAAATTCATGGACAATTTCTAATTCAATTTCCAAATTCAACTTGATAATCATACAAAAAATATGATTAAAATCATGTTTATATATTATACATATTTTTATTCCAAGATAAACCTTACATATTCTCTAGATAAAAGATTGGGAACGTTGTATAGGAATTTGAGGGGCCCCAGCTCAATTCTGGCAAATATCCCCAGAACCATAGTGCCCAAATATCATCATTCTCAGGCCCTAACAATGAGCCACCTAGACTAAGTATAGCCAGGAGTGGTCCCAGAACCTTTTAACACTGTTGCTTGAGAGGCCGCTTCAAAAAATTCTCTATCAAAGATGGTTGGTTCGAATCCCGGTGTCCCATATGGTCCCCTGTGCCTGCCAGGAGCTATTTCTGAGCAGACAGCCAGGAGTAACCCCTGAGCACCACAGGGTGTGCCCCCCCCCAAAAAAAATTCTCTAGATAATAAAACATTGAAACACAGAATATTTAATAAGACAAACTATGGAGAAGCATTATGTGCTTATAACTTCTTCCAAAAATAAAAATTTCCATCAAAAAAACCCTAAAACAAATGAAAAAAAGTATTACCTGCTAATCCTTAGCTGCTGGTCACTGTACTGGGCCTGTGATGTGGGCACACCCTATATATTGCCTTCATAAAATGCCATGTATTTTATAATTGATTTCTCACTACACAAATAACTGACAGTAGATACTGTCTTAATTATGAGGCTCATCTACTAAGGACATGAGGGAAAAAGAACATGAGGAACAAAAATGACAGAACAGGTGATAGAATCCAATGTTAAGCACAGCAAAAACTTTATTGGTGACCAGTTCATTAGTGACTAATTCCATGTATACAGGTCTGCTCATCAAGTTTGTTGGAGCAGATTTAAAAAAAAAACTATAACTGAGTAAAATATACTAAAAGTATCAGCAATTTAGTATAAATTATTGAGTTTTTGAAGATTAAAATCTATATTTACCTTCTCAAAGTTGACAGAGTAAGATAAATTTCCATTATAAAGGGTGTTCATTTCTATCTTCACCATTATGCAAAATTTAAGACAATTAGTTTTAATTAATTTCACACTTACCTCTGTCCATCTACTGTACAAACAGACACACCCCACAAATCAGGACTGAACTTGGCTAGCTGAGGAATATAGTCTGCAACCTATACAAAATATTAGAAAGATGTCAGATACAAAAATATTTTTCTTCAAAAATCGCATCCTAATTTAGTTTCCCCACTATCATGTGACATTACTGTCTATCTTATTAGTTAAAAACTAATACTTAATATTCGTTCATAAGGGATTAGAGCAGGGGTCTCAAACTCGTGGCTCGAGACACAACATTTTGTGGCCCTGCCCTAGAGGAATCTTTTTTTGTTTTGTTTTAGTTGTTTGGGTCACACCCACCAGTGTTCAAGGCTTACTACTGACTTTGCACTCAAGGATCACCCCGACTTTGCCTCCTGCGGCTCCCAGGTAAATTGAGTTTGAGACCCCCTGGATTAGAAGAAAGCTCAGCAGAACCAAACTGCATGCAACCCTGCTATCAGGCTTATGTTTCCCAGAGCACCTCCGAATCAACCTTTCAGCCAAGAGCCAAAAGTAGCTTCCAAGTACCATCAGGTATGACCAAAAAAGAAAGGGGCCGTGAGGTGGTGCTAGAGGTAAGGTGTCTGCCTTGCAAAGCGCTAGCTAAGGAAGGACCAGGGTTCGATCCCCGGCGTTCCATATGGTCCCCCCAAGCCAGGGGTAATTTCTGAGCGCTTAGCCAGGAGTAACCCCTGAGCATCAAACGAGTGTGGCCAAAAAAAAAAAAAGAAAAAAAAGAAAAAGAAAACCCACGAATAATGCTCATTAAACAACACTAAGGAAATAAAAAAAAAAAAAAGAAAGAAAGAAAAAGAAAACACTAAGAATAGCCTGGAGCAATAGGACAGGAAGTTGGGTGTTTGTCTTGCAGGTGGCCAACCTGGGTTTGATTCCCAGTATCCCGTAGTGTTCCCTGAGCCTGCCAGGAACAATTTCTAAATGCAGTCAGGAGTAACCCCTGAGCACTGCCGGTTGTGGTCCCCAAACCAAACCAAAATAAACCTAAACAAACAAACAAATAAATAAAAGAACTGCTAAGGACAGAGGCCTTAAAAGTTCCTGAGTTCAATCCCTGACACTGTCCGATTCCCCCGAGCACCATGGAGTATGGCTTTAGTGCAGCAAGGGACCTCACCTAAAAAAGTTCAGCAAGTAAGATACTTCAGCATTATAGAGGAACTTTATGCAATTTCATTTAAACTCCATCATCTTTGTTTTCCAAAGAAATTGAGGAAAAGAATTTAATATGGCCATACGGGTTAAGTAACAACTATCTTAAAATTTCGTTTTTGCTTTCTCTGGGATGCCCTCTGAGAGGACAGGTCAAGTCCTCACTGCCGAAGCCCTGGGAGCTGCACCCCACAATCACTACCACACCACCGGCCTAATTTCACAGAGATGTAGACAAGAAAACTCCAAGTATGCCACATTGGGCTGAAAACTCTGGGGTCCTCTCAGACTGGGGCCAGGCACTCTCCACCCTTCTCCCCTCCCCTCCTTATCAGGGGAAGCCCAATTCCACAAGTCCTGAAATTCCTGGCAAGCAAAACTGCATATGCAGAAACACACACTTCCAAGTTTTTCAATATTGACACCCTAGTAGGGACATAGTAAATTTAATATGAAAGCAGCATAGAAACTATTTAAGCTCAACAAACAAAACCGAAAACACAGAATGCTCAACTAACAACAGCTTAGTAAACCTTGATAACGAGTTAATGACCCCATTGTGAAATATAACAAGATTCAATAATTTTCATTCACTCAAGGTATTTTTCAATAATTCTATTACTACTTAGTTCTAATAAGCAATATAAAGTAATCTTAGGGGTAGTGGGAAACTAGGGACAATGTTGGAGGGAATGTTGCTCTGGTAGTGAGATTAGTACGGGAACACTGAATGCCAGAATTAACTGCATTATAAACAACTTGTAAACCATGGTTTTTACAGTAATAAAATTAAAATTAAAACAAAAATAAAACTTGTTTGTTGATAGTATTTGAGGTCATAACCAGCTGTTCTCAGAACTTACTCCAGGCAGTGTTCAGGGAATTATGTGGTGCTGTGGATAAAATTAGATTGAGCCAGGCAGAGCCTTACCCCTTTATACTAGCTCTCTGGTCCTCAAAGACCAAGGATATTGTCAATGGCAGTGCATGAGATTCTACAAAAATACATGAAACAGGGCCCTGAGAGATAGCACAGTGGCGTTTGCCTTGCAAGCAGCCAATCCAGGACCAAAGGTGGTTGGTTTGAATCCTGGTGTCCCATAAGGTCCACCGTGCCTGCCAGGGGCTATTTCTGAGCAGACAGCCAGGAGTAACCCCTGAGTAATGCTGGGTGTAGCCCAAAAAACAAACAAACAAACAAAAAAAATACATGAAACATACTCTAATCACTTAATCCAGTACTTGCACTTTAATTCTATTAGAAAAACACAGAAAAACTACTCAATTTTATCAGCTGAGCTTCATTTACTGACTTGTTAGAATATTTACATCAAAAATATTACCTTTCCTCCAGATTGCTTTTTAGCACTTTCAAATAATTCATCAATATGTGAGGTAAAAGACATGAAGTCAGGAATGACAAACTTTCTTCTAAAGGCTTGTGTCAACAAGACAATGTTGCTCTGAACACATCTGTGGAATGTGAGAAAAAAACATTAACAGAATGGGAGCCTTTCAAATATTATTACCTAGTAATAATACTAATTAGGAGAATTTCAAACAGAAAAATCATCCTGTACAACAAATAAACTATGAATTATACTGTTATTCTTTTCCTCAAGCAGCCTTTCATGTAGTAGCTTGTAAGCTGTTGAACAAGATGCACCTAAAGATGTGCCAAAGACTAAAACAGCAAAGCATCCCCCCAGGAAAGTCTAGTCTACTAACAAGTTGCTTCATCTGCCAACTACTAGTCACTCAATAAGACATATAGTCAACAAATACAATTTTGATTTTATAACTGATATCCTATTTTTTTTTCATGAAGCAATTTGACATATAGACCTAACACATTAATTATAATATATATTTATAATATTATTATATTTCATAGACACAACATTCTGATACATTTTTCCCCCAGCCACACCCAGTAACACTCAGGGGTTACTCCTGTACTCAAAAATCGATCCTGGCTTGAGGGACCATATGGGACACCAGGGTTTGAACCGCAGTCTGTCCTAGGCTAGCGCCAGCAAGGCAAACACCTTACAGCTCCACGCTACTGCTCCGCCCCAGCATTCTGATACTTTTCTAACTTAAATTTTAAAAGTTGCATTTCTAAATGTAAAAGAAATATTGTACTTATTCAGAATCTGTCAGATTAACAGGCTATATGCAGATGAAATCTCAAGATACCTGTAAAAACAATTTTAGGCAAATTTACATATAAAACTACAATTAGGGGCCAGAACAGTGGCACAGCAGTAGGGCATGTGCTAACCTACGAAAAGGGCAATTCGATCCCCATGGTCCCATATGGTCTCCCAACCCAAGAGCATTTCTGAGTGTATAGCCAGGATTAACCCCTGAGCGTCAACCAGTATGGAACCCCCCGAAAAAGGGGGCTGCGGAGAGATAGCATAGTGGTAGGGTGTTTGCCTTGCAAGCAGCTGACCCAGGACCAACAGTGGTTCAAATCTCAGCATCCCGTATGGTCACCCATGCCTGCCAGGAGCAATTTCTGAGCAGAGAGCCCAAAGTAAACCCTGAGTGCCACTGGGTATGGCCAAAAAAAACCCAAAAACCAAAAATAAAATAAAAAAAACAATTAATTTTATTAAATAATTTGAATTTCATTACATTTAAATAAAAATACTAGATTTTACTTTTTTATTTACATAAGAGTGTTTTTTACTTAAAAAAAAACTTTAAAAGGAGCTGGAGATAGCACGGAGTTAAGGCATTTGCCTTGCATGCAGGCCAGTTGTTCGAATCCCAGCATCCCATATGGTTCTCCCAAGCCTGCCAGGAGCGATTTCTGAGCATTGAGCTAGGAGTGACTCCTGAGTGCTGCCGGGTGTGACCCAAAAACCAAAAAAAAAACAACTTTAAAAAGGAGAACAGAGAGAGAGGTAGTATAGTGCATGTGGCCTTAAAATTTTTTGGGGGGCTGGCGGGTTGGCACTAGAAGTAAGGTGTCTACCTTGTCTGCGCTAGCCTAGGATGGACCTAGGTTCAATCCCCCTGGCGTCCCATATGGTCCCCATGCCAGGCACGATTTCTGAGCTCATAGACAGGAGCGTCACCGGGTGTGGCCCAAAAACCCAAAAAAAAAATTTTTTTTTAAATTTAAATATATTTAAGGGGCCGGAGCAGTAGTGAGTGTAAGGTTTGCCTTGCCCACACTAGCTTAGAACGGACCCCCAGTTGATCCCCTGGCATCCCATATGGCCCCACTTGCCAGAAGCTATTTCTGAGCGCATAGCCAGGAGTAACCCCTGAGCGACCGGGTATGGCCCTAAAACCAAATATACATACATATATCTATATATATGTATATATATTTAAATAAATAAATTCAAAAAGACAATTCCTTATCTTAAATCTCTAGGCAAATCAAATCTCATACCCATTTTTCTGTATGAGGTGTGCCAAACAAATCTGATTAACCTATAATTAATTAAAGCTAATCGGCACTTTTAAAAGACAGCTTTATAATTAACAAAATTGTATAGCAGTGAAAAAGACATCTTTTCTCTCAGAATGTACTGGGAAAGCTGCACTTCTTTAGTGATCTTAGCAGGGCCAACAAAAGCAGTATATTCACAGGTGCATCTAACGATTCATTATAAATTACCTAACTGATCTGCACTACAAATTATATTTTTCCACTTAAGAGTAATAATACAGCTATCATTAATGTAAGAAATTATATACAATGAACTCTGAAGAGGAAGTATTCATTTTTTTCAAGTCTAGTTAGTCTTCCTCATGCTTTCCATCATAGCACCTGTAATTTTGGAATTAGCCTTTTCCCTCTTGGCCCCTATTATAACACATATACCTCACTTAAATACTGTTAGTAAAAATAAATAAATATAAATATTTTAAGAGCATGAAGCAGTATACACAGAGATCAACATTTTTCTCCCAAAAAGATGACTGTGCAAAATAATTCTTAAAAAAACTTACATTGTAAAAAAAAATTACATTGTGAAAAATATACAGCTAAGCAAGATATTTACTTTTTTCTTTTTTGTTTTTGGGCCACGCCCGGTGACGCTCAGGGGTTACTCCTGGCTATGCGCTCAGAAGTCACTCCTGGCTTGGGGGACCATATGGGACGCCGGGGGATCGAACCGCGGTCCGTCCAAGGCTAGTGCAGGCAAGGCAGACACCTTACCTCTAGCGCCACCACCGTGCCCCAGGTATTCACTTTCAATACAAAATTTTCTATTTCTATTAGTTTTAGGATTGTAAAACAATTGCCTTTCTAGAAGGGTTTAAGGTGTCTCCAACTAACAAAAATTTTATGATCTAGAATTACTATTCCCTTTGCTCTTAAAGGTTGTATCTATTAACCAAAATTTTAACTCAAATTATGAAGATGATGATGTCACTTAATATTGATTCATGCCATCCATTTATTCTATAACATCCCTTTCCCACACACAGAGCTGAGATAGTGTACTTTTGGCAACATTGACCAAATAATTTATTTTGTAAATAGAGAAAGAACTTCTCTGGAGCAGTTTACCCTTCCAGGTGATCTGAAAAGGATAATAGTTAGGTTCTTCATTCCATGGTTGAAGAAAAACAGGCTGTATTTTGACTTAAGACTTTTCCACTGTGGGGCCGGAGAGATAGCACAGTGGCAAGGCATTTAATTTAATTTGCCTTGTATGCAGAAGGACGGTGGTTCGAATCCCGACATCCCACATAGTCCCTGAGTCTACTGGGGGCGATTTCTGAGCATAGAGCCAGGAGTAACCCCTGAGCACTGCCAGGTGTGACCCAAAAATAAAACAAAAAAAAAAAGCTTTTGGCGGAGAGATAGCATTGAGGTAAGGTATTTGCCTCGCATGCAGGATGGTGGTTCAAGTCCCAGCATCCCATATGGTCCCCGGAGCCTGCCAGGAGTGATTTCTGAGCATAGAGGCAACCCCTGAGCGTTGCTGGGTGTGATCCAAAAATAAATGAAACAAATAAAAAAAAAAAGACTTTTCCCCTGTCTACTTGATATCTGAAGCATTTGACAATTGGAACTGCCCATACTACAAACTTTTAAAATTGAATTAGTGGGGCCGGCGAGGTGGCACTTGCAAGCACTAGCCAAGGAAGGACCGCAGTTCGATTCCCCGGCGTCCCATATGGTCCCCCTAAGCCAGGGGGGATTTCTGAGCGCTTAGCCAGGAGTAACCCCTGAGCATCAAACGGGTGTGGTCCGAAAAACCAAAAATAAATAAATAAAATTGAATTAATAATTTAGAGTTTGTAGTTTTGTTTTTGTTTTGGGGCCATACCAGGCAGCACTCAGGAGTTACTCCTGGCTCTGTGCCCAGAAATCACTGCTGGCAGGCTCAGGGAACAATGTGATGTCAGGAATGGAACCCAGTTCAGCCACATACAAGGCAAGCACCCTACCCACTTGCTATCACTTTGGCCCCTAGTGTTGATATTGTATCTTAGTTTGAGTAGAAAATGTGTTTCTTTGCTGCATAATTTATGTATTTATACTACTTTTAACTTCATATTTAATCATTGTGGGCTTGTGAAACACACAAAAAATATGGTACAAAAAAAGGATAATACTTTCTCTTAAAATTCTGAAGCAGGGCCCTGAACATAGTACAATGGTTAGATGCTTGCCTTGCACACAGCTGACACAGGTTTAACCACTAGAACCATATATGAACCCACTGAGCCTGCAAGTGATTCTTTTTTTTGGGGGGGAGGGGAGTTGGAGGGGTCACACACAGCAGCACTTAGGAGCTACTCTGGGCTCTTCGCTCAGAAATCACTCCTGGCAGGCTCAGGGTACCATATGGGATACCAGAATTCGAACCACCGTCCTTCTGTATGCAAGGCAAACGCTTTAACCTCCATGCTATCTCTCCGGCCCCTGCAAGTGATTATTGAACAGAGCCAGAATTGAGCTCTGAGTATAGCTGAAGGTGACCAAAGTCTCTCCACTCCCCAATCAAAAAAATCCAAAGCAGGACCAGAGAATATAGCAAGTAGGTCCTTGTCACAAACATTGGTTTCAAGGTTGGATATCTCGCCCTGCAATGGTTCACCAAGCCCTGCCAGGAATAATTCCTGGGCAAGTCCTGAGCCGTTGGGCGGGTTCTCCCTCTCAAAAACAAACCAACCAAAACAAAATATAAGCTTCCAAAGTAATTCTTCATACCTATCTCTTTTTGACTACTTTATAGCAGGTATGTTCAACAGTTACCATTATCAATAGTACTTTGCAACAAATAATACATAATCACTTAAAAAAAAAAATCAAGGGGCCAGGCGGTGGCACTAGAGGTAAGGTGCCTGCCTTGCCTGCGCTAGCCTTGGACGGACCGCGGTTCGATCCCCCGGCATCCCATATGGTCCCCCAAGCCAGGAGCGACTTCTGAGTGCATAACCAGGAGTAACCCTGAGCGGCACCGGGTGTGGCCCAAAAACCAAAAAAAAAAAAAAAAAAAAAAAAAAACAATAGTCTTTACTACAAAGACAGAGCTAACTAGAAAAAATATTTTACGTGCAAAAAGAAATAAGTTTCTAGAGATTCAAGATTTCTAATATAAATTCCCACCTAGACTAACTTTAAGGTTAGCTGAATGAGTAGAATGAAAACCTTGGAGTGGAAAGTTTTTTTGTTTTGGTTTGGTTTTGGTTTTTGAGTCACACCCGGTGGTCCTCACACTTTTGGCTATGCAATCAGAAATTGCTCCTGGCAGGCAAGGGGGACCATATGGAATTGGTCCATATGGATTCAAACCATCATCCATCCGGATCGGCTACTTACAGCTGGGGCTATCTCTCTGACCCCTTGGAGTGGAAAGCCTTTATCAGTTTTCAAATCATCAGTAGCACTTCAAGCAGGGCAGGAAACTTTGCAGACCCTGGGTATACTTAACTCTACAGTTAACTTAGTATGCTAGTATATTCCCAATGAAGAACTTCATTTAGTTTAAGTACAAAAACATACAAATAAACTAGATAGTGCTTTGGATCAGCCTAAGACAGTGTTAATGTTTTCTACTCATTTTCACTTAACTACTAATTAAAATACCATTTAGCTCTTCGGTATCCATCACAACATGCAGTTCACTACTAAATTATCAGTAGTCAGGCTAAGATGAACAAATATATTAATAAAGATATGCAAGAAGCCAATATGCAAATATTGGAAAGTCAACATAAACATAGCAAATGAAACCAAATCAAGGCATTTGTCTCTAATGGTATCTTTAGTTTTCAGTATTTTAAGAACAAGAGTTAAAAGTGCATATTAATATATATTATCTGTCCGAGGGGAAGGGGAAATATACATGAACATAAGCTTAGGGAACAAGGTTACTGAACCTTCTCATCTTTTCATCTATTTCACCCCAGAGGAATGAAACCATATTGGGAGTGCATCAGAACTGGAGATGAGTTTAAGCTAAAACATGATACAGTGTGTGCTTTACTCAAAAGAAATGGGATCTCCAGGTACTGTAAATGGAGAACAACTGTGGTTCATTGTCTTGGAATAGTTTTAAAGAAGTAGACTTTGGGTCCCAGTGCACTATAGAACTTTAGTATGCAACAAGTTCTTCGGTTTATACATAAATCCACCTTCCTTGTCTTCCAGTTACAAAGGACAAATTTGCCATCAGAGATGCAATTTGATTTAAAAGAAAAACCACCATAGAGCATAGTAAATCACCATTAAAGGTTTGGCAGAAAGTTTTACTTTTTAAAAAGATCTTTGTCTAGCATGACACCATCTGACGTTGTTTGAAGAGTTAATCTTAACATATCCATACACTCTTTCAACCTGGGATCAGACGTTCGCAATCCTGTAGATTTGAGTGCCTGTTTTTAAAAAAATAAAAGTTTGTAAATATATAGTGCAGATAATGTAAATGCTTATTCCAATTATAAGATTTTTATCTCTGCATATAAAACTCCTAACCAAGAATTGAATACACATGGCTTTTTAGTGTCACTGGCACCATATATGAACCCACTGAACCTGCCAGTGATTTCTTTCTGGACATGTCTCTTACTGTTTCTTTCATTTTCCTTCACTCATTACCTTGAAATAAGCATGATGAAGATTTGAAAACATAGTAAGAAAAACAGTGTCAGTCAGGATCTACCTCAGAAGACATTGAAGTCTACATTTCAATATTGCTAGTTTATTACCTCAGTACTATTTTCTTAAAAGTGAGGACAGAAAAAACAAGCACTTACTGTAATAAATTTATGGACAGGGATTTTCTCTTGTCCTTCTGCAATTGTATAGAACAGCAAATCTTCCAAGCTAGGTAACAGACCTTGTTTTATTTTACTAAAGAGAAAAAAAGAAAACAAAATTAATCCCTGTGTGAATATTTTAATATATTTTACAGTAACTATTAATCATTGAGCCAGATTACAGTTGAGCTGATGAAGTCATCAAGACTACTATCACGGAGCTGGAGAGATAGCACAGCGGCGTTTGCCTTTGCTAGCAGCCAACCCAGGACCTAAGGTGGTTGGTTCGAGTCCCGGCGTCCCATATGGTCCCCGGTGCCTGCCAGGAGCTATTTCTGAGCAGATAGTCAAGAGTAACCCCTGAGCACCGCCAGGTGTGGCCCAAAAAAAAACAAAACAAAACAAAATACTATCACAGCAAATGCTGATTTATCAAATGAGGACATTATTATTGAAACCACACTGAAACAAGTAAAAAATTATGTGATCCATTAACCAATAGCTATCATTTAATCCCAGGCTTTGTTATATTTTAGTGAGTAGAGTTGGCACCTTCTTGTTGACACCTAAGACAATCAAACCAACACTAATCACAGAACATAGCAAGTGCTGAGGTATATCAACACTAAGTTTAGTTTACTTAAAAAAAAGGCTATTAATAAATTATTCAACAGCGAATATGATTAAAGGAAAACTAAAGTGCAGAATTATAGAAATCTGTGTCAGGTTCTGGAATTCTGGCTATAGCTACCAGCTGAGTAGCCTCAGATAAATTCACTTTTCTGTTTTGCAATTTCCTCCTCTGAGAAAATACAGCCTCAACTGTTTCATAGTTGCTGGGAGAATCAAACAACTCAACCTCTTGAAAATGCTGTTCAGCAGATAGTTTAAGCATCAATTGATGTACTAAAAAGTTATTTCTTAAGTGACCTAGGCTTACAGATACAGATCAAAAGCCATATCACAATAACTTTTACCATGAAATTTAAATTTCATTTTTGGGGCTATGCCTAGTGGTTGATAGGGGCTACTCCTGGATCAGAACTCAGTCGTCACTCCATTGCTGCCCCAATTTAGTAATGCACAGTAATGCATCACATTTGGATAGGGCTGTGCAATGTTGGGGGTTGATCCGGGGCACTTGCATGTCAAGCATGTGCTCCAGCCTCTGATCTTCTCTTCCTGGTTCCCAAGGTTTGGTTTTTAGTCATTCTTAAACTACTAAGCAACACAGATAACTGTTTCCATTGCTCTTGAGGCAGGGAATTTGGGGGCCACACTGTAGTTCTTAGTTCGGTACTGGGGCCGGGCGGTGGCACTAGAGGTAAGGTGCTTGCCTTGCCTGCGATAGCCGTGGACAGACCACGGTTCGATCCCCCCAGCCAGGAGCCACTTCTGAGCGCATAGCCAGGAGTAACCCCTGAGCATCACCGGGCATGGCCCAACACCCAAAAAAAAAAAAAAGAAGTTTGGTACTTTTGTGTAAAGTGGGGCTCTCCCAACAGACTTTTATAATGTCAGGGATCTGGGGCCTCAGAGATAGCACAGAGGTAGAGCGTTTGCCGACCTGGAACGGACCTGGGTTTGATTCCTCACATCCCATATAGTCCCCTGACAGGGGTGATTTCTGAGCAAAGTGCCAGAGCTTGAGTGCCGCCGAGTATGGGTCCCCAAAAAATAAACAAAAAATGGCAGGGGGGCTGGAGCAATGGCACAGCAGCAGGGCATTTGCCTTGCACGCAGACAACCCAGTACGAACCCCAATTTGATTCCTGGCATCCCATATGGTCCCCTTTGCCTGCCAGGAGTGATTTCTGAGCACAGAGACAGCAGTAACCCCTGAGAATCACCAGTATAAACCAAAAACCATAATAAGAAAAAAATAAGACTAGGCCTCCCATAAGTAAAGCATATGCTCAAGCCCATTGAGCCATCTCTATCCTGAATATAATCCTGAAACAATTTTGATCTAAAAAAATTTAACTACGTGGGGCTGGAGAGATAGTGTGGAGGTATGACATTTGACTTGCATGCAGAAGGATAGTGGTTTGAATCCTGGCATCCCATATGGTCCCCCAAGCCTGCCAGGAGCAATTCTGAGAGCGCTGCTGGGTGTGACCCAAAACCAAAACAAAACAAAAATTTTAACTATAGGGACATTTCAATAAGTGCAAAATTCTGTGTTTCATGCTTTCTACTCAGTCCCTCATATATCTGCAAGACAAAAAGCACTGTAACTATGTATAACATAGTAAGGTTCCTAGCATAGCAGAAATTCAAATTTGTTATTTTGTGAAATAGTTCTTTTCCCATTTCTTAAACTCAGACTCATCAAAAAACCAAGGCTGCAACAATGCCTGATATTAGGACACCAAAAATCCCCATTAAACAGCAAACAATATTGATGACTTAATATTTAAAGAAACCCAGCCATCTGTCAAATAAAAAGCAGTGGAAAATAACATGCCATTTTATTTTATGTTTTTATAACATGCCGTTTTAAAAAAAAATGGCTTGTCAAACTTCAGATAATGGCAGTTTATCTTTTTTTAATGCAGAATAAGCTTCTATTTATTTACCACTTTTGTTAATGACATTTGCTTTTCCTTAAAGCCATGTTAATTAACATAAAATATACATCTCTTAACCTTATGATACAAAAAAGAAGGGGTCAGAGAGATACAGACTGGGGTAGTTAGAAGCTACTCTGCATGTAGCTAGCCCAATTTCAATCCTGAGCACCCTGTGGTTTCCCAAATATTGCCAGGTACAGCCCTCGAGGAGCCTGTACCACCTGGCTTCTGACTATTCCCCAGCATCACAGGACCAAGAGCTACCCTATATCCCTGGGCCCAATACTGAAAGCTCAAGCCAGCTGGCTGAAAATTGCAGAGTTATGGAGTCCCGGACCACCACTTGGGAGTTCCACCCGTAAAAGATTTCAATAATCATGCTCCAGACACAGCTAACAAAAAAAAAAAAGTAATCATTTGGAATTGGACAGAAGCATTTTTTAATTCATAGGAGATTTAAGATTTAAAAGGTCCTCCTAATTGATAAAAAGTTTTACTGATCCCTATTCACAATTTCAGCCCCTGATCTTAAAATAAGTTCACTTCGGGGCCAGAGAGATAGCATGAGGTAAAGCGTTTGCCTTGCATGCAGAAGGACGGTGGTTCGAATCCAACATTCCATATGGTCCCCCGAGCCTGCCAGGAGCAATTTCTGAGTGTAGAACCATGAGTAACCCCTGGGCGCTGCCAGGTGTGACCCAATAACCAAATAAATAAATAAATAAATAAATAAGTTCACTTCAAGTTTGTTTACTGAACAAACATTTGTTTTATCCCCAGAACATTCAGACAGAAACTATTCCAAAGACCTTTCTTGATAATATCCATTTCTGCCCAAATTTAGCAATTATAGCAATAAATCATATGACTGCATTCTGCTATACAAATTCAAAAATTACAACTTTTGTTGTAAATTATGATTTATGATTTTGGAGCTACATCCAGCATGCTAGGTTGTTATTCCTGGCTCTGCACTCAGGAATTACTCCTGGTGGTGCTTGGGGAACCATATGAGATGGCGCACCCTACCTGCTATACTATCACTTTGGCCCATGAAAAACTACAACTTTCAGTAACTATGAGATCCTTCCAAGTATTTAAGTGAATGCTTTCAAATATTTACAACTAGTAATGATAAAGTCAAGCAGAGCACTCCAGAGTACCTAAGGAAAATACTCAGCAACTAACATAATGGGAAATAAAACTATTACTAAGTCCAAAGGAAAAAAATCTTAATATCATTTTTATTCCACCTCATTTCTAATTTCTGCCTTTAAGGACCTTTTTATCATCATAAAGGTATTTTAGTTTTACCAATTTTCTTATTTTACTACTTCAAAAAACATGTTAAAAATTAAAAGGATAAAAGATGGAAGGAGGGGCCAGAGCAATAGCACAAAGTTAGGGCATTTGCCTTGCATGCAGCTGACACAGGATGGACCTGAGTTCCATCCCCGTGTCCCATATGGTTCCCTGAGCCAGGAACGATTTCTGAGTACATAGCCAGGCCCTGAGCATCAATGGGTGTGGCCCAAAAAGCAAAAACAAACAAACAAAAAAAAAATGGGAGGGATGGGCCAGAGATAGCACAGTGAGTGGTAAGGCATTTGTCTTGACAGGGTCAACACAAGACAAGTGGTGGTTTGAATCCCAGCATCCCACATGGTGCCTGCAAGGAGCAACTTCTGAGTGCCACCGGTTTAAAAAACAAAACAACAAAAAAGGATGGGAGGAAGAAGGATGGAAAGAGGGACGGAGGGAGGAGGGGAAGGGAAGAGGAGAGGAGAAGGGAGGGAGAGAGGAAAGGAAGGGAGGGAGGGAAGGAGGAAAGGAGGAAGGAAGGAAGGAAGGAAGGAAGGAAGGAAGGAAGGAAGGAAGGAAGGAAGGAAGGAAGGAAGGAAGGAAGGAAGGAAGGAAGGAAGGAAGGAAGGAAGGAAGGAAGACCTCACCCATATAAATAGCATTCTTAGTCACTGCTGAAAATCAAAAAGCAAAATAGAAAATCTACATAATGAGCAAATTACAAGAAAGCAATTTGGGATCCAATTACTGTAAACTTAATTCACTGGGACTAACATGGTAGTTTTTTTGTAGGCATGAAGTTGAACTAGCCTTGGAAGAAAGGTAAAATTGGGCTGGAGAAGTGGACAACGTGCTTGCTTTAAATGAGGACAGAGAAGGGGAGAGGGGAGGGGAAGCAATTTGACAGGAGGAAACCTGAAACTACAGATGCAGCAATAGTGGGACCTTTCAGCTAAGGAAACAAAACCAAATCCCTAAGAGTAAGCAAATAGCTAGAGGACAGGATGTATGAAGTAAAAATCGATGCTTGTATTTATAAGCTATTAAATTACTCAAGGTTGAAAGAGTCCTATATAAACCAAAAAGTAGACAATATTCCCCCATATGTAAATGATATGGAATCAAGAACTAAGGTCAAATTCTGAAATATAGAAAGAGGCACTAACTTATTAATCAATCCCTCAAACTAAAAGACACAACCACTTTTACCAATTTCTAATTCTTTTTATTTTGGTGTGGGCACACCCAGCAGCGCTCAAAAGAAAAATGTCCTACCTCTATGCTATCTCTTTGGCCCCTCATTTCTAATTCTAATCTAGCTTTGAACTGTTTATTTTGTCACATAATTCTAACTCATTAGTATTAGTTCTAATTTCACACCTTTATTCGGCCTATTTACCGTATTTTCCGGCATATAAGACAACTTTTGAAACAAAAAAAGTCAACCGAGAATCGGGGGTTGTCTTATATGCCGAGTATATCCCGAAAAATGTTTCAATATGCCACTAAATGAAAACTGTCTGAATATTGCCACAAAACGAATTTTCCAACTCGATCCTGCACCAATCACTGCAAAGCTGCTCAAACTGTCTCTCTAACTCAGCCAATCCAAGCAGGTATTTTATGCATGCAAATTAGACAATGTTCTGGACCCGAATCTACACTGTGAAAAGCCTGCTCAGATTGGCCAGAGTCAGAAAGGAAGTCTATTACAGTATAACCTTTGAACCTTTGCTTGCTGTGATTGGCTCACTGTGGTACATGAACACAGGAACACATGCAGCACAGGAATGTTTTGTCTGATACAGCGAATATAGGCCTAAATCTATGTTTTAACTGCAAAATTAGGGAGCCGTCTTAAACGCCCAGTGGTCTTATACGCCGGCAAATACGGTACATCTATTTTTTAACATTCCAATTATTTCAGAAGGCTTTTTCAAGTATATTTTCTTTTTAAACATTAACTGGCTGCATGACAAAGTTTTGTTCTTTAAAAAGTTTTAGTCCACGGAGCATGGAGGAAGGGCATTTGCCTTGCATGCAGGACGGTGGTTCGAATCCTGGCATCCCATATGGCCCCCCGAGCCTGCCAGGAGTGATTTCTGAGCGTAACCAGAGGTAACCCCTTAGCGCTGCTGGGTATGTCCCTTCCCCCCAAAAAAATTTTAGTCCAGGAGGCTGGAGTGGTAGCACAACAGTAGGGTGTTGCTTTGCAAGCATCTATCCCAGGCATCCCATATGGTCCCCCAAGCCTTCTAGGAACAGATTCCTGAGTGCAGAGCCAGAAGTAACCTGAGGGCCTCTGGTAAAGGCCCAAAAACAAACAAAAAAATTTAGCCCATTCTGTGTCAAGCATAGACACCCTACAAAACAGAAGAGTTAAAATTATTTTTACTACAGTACAGAAAAACTAAAACATGGTGCTGGAGTGATAGCACAGTGCTAGAGGATTTGCTTTGCATGAGGCCAACCCAATTCCTGGCAACCCAGATGGTCCCTGAGTCTGCCAGTACTGATTTCTGAGAAGGGAGCCAGGAGTTACTCCTGAGCACTGCCAGGTATGGCCAACCTCCCCTCCACCCAAAAAAAAAAAAAAAAAAAAAAGAAGAGGAGGAGGAGGAGGAGGAGGAGGAGAAGGAGAAGGAGAAGGAGAAGGAGAAGAAGAAGAAGAAGAAGAAGAAGAAGAAGAAGAAGAAGAAGAAGACGAAGAAGAAGCAGAAGAAGAAGAAGAAGGAGCAGGAGGAGGAGGAGGAGGAAGAGGAGGAGGAGGAGGATAGAAAAGAAAAGAAAAGAAAAGAAAAGAAAAGAAAAAAGAAAAGAAAAGAAAAGAAAAACTAGAACATAAATGTGGCAAGTACTGTAGCATAAAATTTCAAGAAGAGTTTCAGGAAATACAATTATTCAGTTTTGCCTTGACTAGCAGGAAAAAACATCAAAAATATATTTAAAAGAAAAAAGAGAGGAGGAAAAAGAGGAAAAAGAAAAGGAGGAAGAGAAGAAAAGGAAGAGAAAGTGGGAGAAGAAAGAAAAAACACAAGAGTTCAAAGAAGGGGAAGAAGGAAGAAAATAAAGAGAAGGAAAAAGGAAGTAGAAGAGGAGGAAGAGGAAGAATAAGAGAAAGAGAAGAAGGGTTGGAGAGATAGCATGGAGGTAGGGCGTTTGCCTTGCATCCAGAGGATGGTGGTTCAAATTCCAGCATCTCATATGGTCCCCCGAGTCTGCCAGGAGCGATTTCTGAGGATGGAGTCAGGAGTAACCCCTGAGTGCTGCCGGGTGTGACCCAAAACCCAAAAAGAAGGAAGGAAGGAAGGAAGGGAGGGAGGGAGGGAGGAAGGGAGAGAGAGAGAGAGAGAGAGAGAGAGAGAGAGAGAGAGAGAGAGAGAGACAGAGAGAGAGAGAGAGAAAGAAAGAAAGAAAGAAAGAAAGAAAGAAAGAAAGAAAGAAAGAAAGAAAGAAAGAAAGAAAGAAAGAAAGAAAGAAAGAAAGAAAGAAAGAAAGAAAGAAAGAAAGAAAGAAAGAAAGAAAGAAAGAAAGAAAGAAAGAAAGAAAGAAAGGAGGGGCCGGAGAGATAGCATGAAGGTAAGGCGTTTGCCTTTCATGCAGGAGGTCATCGGTTCGAATCCCGGCGCCCCATATGGTCCCCCGTGCCTGCCAGGAGCAATTTCTGAGCCTGGAGCCAGGAATAACCCCTGAGCACTGCCGGGTGTGACCCAAAAACCACAAAAAAAGGAAGGAAGGAAGGAAGGAAGGAAGGAAGGAAGGAAGGAAGGAAGGAAGGAAGGAAGGAAGGACGGCAGGAAGGAAGGAAGGAAGGAAGGAAGGAAGGAAGGAAGGAAGAAAGGAAGAAAGAAAGAAAGAAAGGAAGAAAGAAAGAAAGAAAGAAAGAAAGAAAGAGAGAAAGAAAGAGAGAGAGAGAGAAAGAGGAGAAAGGAAGAGGATAAAGAAAATGGGCAGATATATTTTTAATTTCCTATAGTAGTGTCTTTGTTTAAGCACCTGATTATAAACATGTTTGCAGTTGAGTTTCAGTTAAAAAAATTTTTTTAATTATTTAAATATTATAGCAAATATAAAATTTATTATTAGAAAAATATTGTAAGTTCACTCCCCCTAATTCAACTTTTTTGTTGTTTTTCTTTCTTTTTTGTTTTGTTACTCCAGGCAATGCTCAACGGGTTTCTCCTGACTCTGCACTCAGGAATTACTCTTGGTGATGCCAGACGATCATATAGGATGCAAGGGATTGAACCTGGGCCTGAACTGTTTGTAGTTTGTAGTTTGTATCGTGCTTGCAGCCTCTACTCAATATTTTGTTTTGATTTGAGGGCCAACTGTGCTCAAGGGACCATATTGTTATCAAATGAAAGATGAAAGTTTATTTCGACTAAAAACTGTAAAATGGGCAATAGTACAGTGGACTGGGTGCATGCCTTGCATGTGGTCAACCTAGTACCAACCTAAACTTAATCAAGCACTACATATAGTCCCTCAAGCCTACCAGGAGTGAGTAAAGCAAGGAAGCTAACAGAGCTAGTAAGGAGTAATTCCTGATCACTGCCAGATGTGGCCCCCAAACTAAACAAAAAATCTGCAAAATAACCAGGAAGAAAAACTAAACAATTACATTACCTTATCTGGTTAAATGTTTCCTGTCACTGACCTTCCATACTGCCTATTCTTTTGTTTTGGGGGCCACGTCAAGGTTCTGCACTCAGGGATCATTACTGGGAGTGCTCAAGGGACAATATGGGATGCCAGGGATCAAACCCAGATCAGTAGCATGCAAGCAAATAAATACCCTACCCACTGTACTATTGCTCCAGCCAAGTAATGCATTTTTTTTTTTTGTGGTTTTTGGGTCACACCCGGCAGTGCTCAGGGGTTACTCCTGGCTTCATGCTCAGAAATTGCTCCTGGCAGGATGGAAACCATATGGGACACAGAGATTCGAACCGATGACCTTCTGCATGAAAGGCAAACACCTTACCTCCTTGCTATCTCTCCAGCCCCAAGTAATGCATTTTTAATAGGAATCTCTCTGCAGTGCTGGAAGATCCAGGGGTAATACCTGACAGTGCTCAAGGGCCATTAGAACTCCATATACAATGTCGGGGGTTCATTTGGGGTTCAGTACACTAGGAGGTTGCTGGTCCAAAGATTAAATCACCCCTGCACTTTTATTTTGGCAGTCCCAGGGATGGAATCCCAGGACCTCACACCTACAAAGTAAACACTCTAAGCTACATACCCTTATTGTGGAACTGTTCACGTAGTATGGTGTTCCTATCACAATGAAAAACTTTTCTTTTACCAGGACAAAGAACAATTACTAGAAAAGGGCAATTAAATAAAATATAGTAACATGCCAGCACCGAATCATCTATGCAGAAACCAATGTAATTTCTTACTTGCTATCAGTTCATGCCCAAACATCTGAATAAAATGCTCGCCATGTGTATCAGTAATAAAAGGTTTCAGTCAGAGAGAATACAAGGGTTAAGGTACTTGCCCTGACTTGGTTTTGATTCTAGGCACCACATATGGTTCCCGAGTACCATCAAGACTGATTCCTGGGCCCGGAGAGATAGCACAGGCTGATCCAGGACCAAAGGTGGTTGGTTCGAATCCCGGTGTCCCATATGGTCCCCCGTGCCTGCCAGGAGTTATTTCTGAGCAGACAGCCAGGAGTAAGCCCTGAGCAACGCCGGGTGTGGCCAAAAAACCAAAAAAAAAAAAAAAAAAAAAAGACTGATTCCTGAATAAAGATAGGAAGAAGCTCTGAGCAGAGTCTAAATGGCAGCAAACTATCCACCAACCCTACCCCAGCCCCACGTAAAAAATAGATTACCTACTCGTCATAGATTTCAAATAAAGCCTTCCAAGTTTGAATATGCATCTTTTATTTTGGGGGGGGTCACACCCCACAGTGCTCAGGAGTTACTCTTGGCAGGCTCAGGGGACCATATGGGATGCCAGAATTCGAACCACTGCCCTTCTGCATGCAAGGCAAATGCCCTACCTCCATGCTCTCTCTGGCCCCTGAATACGCATGTTAAACTAAAAAGAGTGGGGGTTTTCTTTTTAAGAAAATCATTTTTTAATTTAGAGTATTTTGATTGTACATGCCCACTAAACTAACATAAGAAAATTAGCAGATTAAGTCTGTGAGGTTGGAAGTTGACAGTGAAACAAACCCCACTTTGAGGCTTAAAAAGTGACAAATTTTTCTTAGCAAGTCATTTTGCCAAGACTAACTACTGGTTAGATTCAAAGAGAATCATATTTGATAAGGTTTTACACTTGAGTCTGTGTGTTTTAAAAAGCGCAAAGGAGGATGGCCAGATACTAGTGCAGGTCTTCTAATCCTAGATTACTCCTGCCAGAGGTTATCAGTCCATTTTTCATACCTGGAGTTCATTGACAATAATGAACAGGATAATCTGCAACTTATGTAATATAACTTGATGAAAAGTTAGAACCAGGAAAAATCTTGGTTTGATTCCCCCAAGACAAGAGCGATTTCTGAGAACATACCCAGAAGTAACCACTGAGCCCAAAAACAATAAAAATAAAATTTAAGCAAACCAGGGCCAGAGCGACAGCACAACAGTAGGGCATTTGGCCTTGCATGTGGCCAAACCAGGACAAGACCAATTTCAATCCCTGGCATCCCATATGGTCCCTCGAGCCTGCCAGGAGCTATTTCTGAGTGCCAGATGTGGTCAAATAAACAAGATAAATGTTATAGGGGCCGGAGTGGTAGCACAATGATAGGGTGTTTGTCTTGCACACGGGTGACCCAGGATGGATGTGGGTTCAATCCCCTTCATTCCATATGGTCCCCCAAGCCAGGAGCGATTTTTGAGCACAGAATCAGGAGTAACCCCTTTGTGGCACCAAGTGTGGCCCAAAAAAAAAAACTAAGAAAAATTTTCTTGAGTAAACCAAAAGAAAAGGCAAAAACCATCTTTATCTAAGGAAGTGACTATGTGTACATCTTCAGAAACCTAACCTAATGCAGTTAGGAAAATTAATGCACTTATTGATACACTTACTGATTTTGCAGAGCCAGTAACAACTCCAGCCTGACACATTCAAGAACTCTACCACTAAACTATCCTCAGTCCCTTCTGATGGGAAGCTTCAGACAGGGTCAGATCAAGCTTCGAATGCTTAACTCTAACGTTTCTTTGACTATGTATTCCTTCAGGTAAGAATTCTTGGGGCCGGAGAGATAGAATGGAGGTAAGGCGTTTGCCTTTCATGCAGAAGGTCCGTGGTTCAAATCCCGGCGTCCCATATGGTCCCCCGTGCCTGCCAGGAGCGATTTCTTGAGTATAGAGCCAAGAGTAACCCCTGAGCACTGCCGGGTGTGACCCAAAAACCAAAAAAAAAAAAAAAAAAAAAAAAAAAAAATTCTTTAATAAAATCATTCAAGCTGTAAAAAGCACATGTCACTTATCACGGTGATCCCACATAAATATTAATAACTCATGAAAGGCATGACTTCAATTAGACATCAGAAAACCCAAACAGCTCTAAAATGGAATCAGCTGCCTTCAAAAGGGGTTACTTCTCATTTAAAGCCTTGCCCAATCCTTTAATTAAAAATTTAAAAATAGGGGCCAGAGTGGTGATGTAAGCAGTAGGACGTCTGCCTTGCATGTGCTAATCTAGGACAGACCGTGGTTCGAACCCCCAGCATCCAATATGTTCCCCAAGCCAGGAGCGATTTCTGAGCGCATATCCAGGAGTAAGCCTTGTGTGTCACTGGGTGCAGCCCAAAATACAAACAAAAAAAAATTTTAAACTAAAAAAGGGGCCGGAGAGATAGCATGGAAGTAGGGTATTTGCCTTGCATACAGAAGATGGTGGTTCGAATCCAACATACCATATGGTTCCCCGAGCCTGCCAGGAATGATTTCTCTGAGTGTAGAGCCAGGAGTAGCCTGAGTGCTGCAGGGTGTGACCCAAAAAACAAACTAAAAAAAAGTAAAACAGTAAAACCTCTTTCTCTCCCTCCTTCCCTTCCCCTCCCTCTTTCTTTCTTTCTTTCTCTTTCAAAAAAAAAATTGTAAAACCATCTGAAATTATGTTTAGTCACTTAGAATCTTAATTCAATTTTTGGAATTACTAAAAATAACTCCAGGGCCAGAGCAATAGCACAGCGATAGGGCGTTTGCCTTGCCTGCATCCAACCCCAAACTGACCTGGTTAGATTCCCAAAATCCCATATGGTACCCAGTGCTTGTGCTCAGAAACAATATATCCAAAAATAAATTTATATATATATAAAAAACTCTCCAGGGCCATGCTCAATAACCACACACATATACATGCCTTCAAGTGGGAAGCCAAATCCAATCCTCATCCCAAAATTCCCAAAGCAACTCCAAAGAGCAAGCCCCAAATACTACCAAAATTTGACCCAAAAATGAAAGTTCTGCAGGGGCCAGAGTGATAGCATAGCGGTAGGGCATTTGCCTCACAAGCAGCCGACCCAGGACCAATGTTGGTTCAAATCCTGGCATCCCATTTGGTCCCCCGAGCCTGCCAGAAGTGATTTCTAAGCACAGAGCCGGGAGTAACCCGAGTGTCGCCGAGTGTGCACCAAAAACCAAAACTTAAAAAAGTTCTCGGGCCAGAGAGATAGCATGGAGGTAGAGCGTTTGCCTTGCATCCAGAAGGACAGTGGTTCAAATCCCAACATCGCATATGGTCCCCCAAACCTGCCAGGAGCGATTTCTGAACATAAAGCCAAGAGTAACCCCTAAGCCCTGCCAGATGTGACCCAAAAAAACAAATAAATAAAGTTCTCGTAATTCCTGGGCTAAAGATCAACATATAAAACACCACCCATTTTACACATTTACCTATCTAGGTTCTTTAGGAGGAAAAGTGTAGGGACTTGAATGATAGTATAGTAGGTACGCATTTGCCTTGCATGTGGCCAACCCCCCAAGCATCCCATATAGTCCCCCAAGCTCACCAGAAATAACTGCTAAGCACAGAGCCATGAGTAATCTCTAAGCATCACCATGCGTGGCTGAAAATTTTTTTAATAAATTCTAATTTGGGGGCCGGGAAGGTGGCGCTAGAGGTAAGGTGTCTGCCTTACAAGCGCTAGCGTAGGACGGACCGCGGTTCGATCCCCCGGCGTCCCATATGGTCTCCCCAAGCCAGAGGCGATTTCTGAGCTCATAGCCAGGAGTAACCCCTGAGCGTCAAACGGGTGTGGCCCAAAAACCAAAAAAAAAAAAAAAAAAAAATTCTAATTTGGTCTTTCTGAGCACAGGAGTAATCCCTGAGCGCTGCCGGGTGTGACTCAAAAAAAAAAAAAAAAAAACAAATTATAATTTGGTCCAAGGCCATATACACCCGATCTCGTCTGATCTCTCGTCTGATCTCGGATGCTAAGCAGGGTCGGGCCTGGTTAGTACTTGGATGGGAGACCACCTAGGAATACCGGGTGCCATAGGCTTAAAAAAAAGGGGGGGGGGCGGAGAGATAGGATGGAGGTAAAGCGTTTGCCTTGCATGCAGAAGGTCTGTGGTTCAAATCCCAGCATGCCAAATGGTCCCCTGAGCCTGTCAGGAGTGATTTCTGAGAATAAAGCCAGGAGTAACCCCTGAGCGCTGCCGGTGTGACCCAAAAACCAAAAAAAAAAATCCTAATTTGGAGTGACTGGAGAGATTGCACAGTGGTAGGGCATTTGCCTTGCATGCGGCTGACCCAGGAGGACCCAGTTTAATTTCTGGCATTCCATATGGTCCCTCGAGCTTGCCAGGAGCGATTCCTGAGCACAGAGACAGGAGTAACCCCCTGAGCATCACTGGGTGTGGCCCAAAAAAATCAATTAATAAATAAACTGAAATAAAAATTCTAATTTTTGTATACTACGACTTAAATATATCCTCATCATACCCATCCCATGGGTGAAAGCAGTACTTAATGCCACTGAACTTTATGTATATTTATATATATATATATATATATATATATATATATATATATATTTTTTTTTTTTTTTAAAGCTGAAAGAACTGGGTACAGGAGAGTAGGTATGGTTAAAGTGGAAGCATGAAGGACAGAAACAAGACAAAGCAATTAACTGGTAAAAGGTTAAAAAAATTTGGGGCCCAGAGAGATAGCACAGCGGTGTTTGCCTTGCAAACAGCCGATCCAGGACCAAAGGTGGTTGGTTCGAATCCTGGTGTCCCATATGGTCCCCCGTGCCTGCCAGGAGCTATTTCTGAGCAGACAGCCAGGAGTAACCCCTGAGCACTGCCAGGTGTGGCCCAAAAAAAAAAAAAGGTTAAAAAAATTCACAAGAAAAGCTCATTCAAAACAGAACTCATCAGATGAGGAAATGGTGTACAAAGGCAGTTTAGCGCAGGTAAGGCAAGCTACAGTAGGAACCATCATTGTAGAGGACTGGGAGGGGGGCACATCTAATAATGAACAAGGATCACTCCTGGTGGCAGCCCAGGGAACCAGGGAGAAACTAGGGATCAATGTTAGTGAGCTAGGCAAATGTCCTACTCCCTGGGACCGGGGCGATAGGCCAGAGCATTTGCCTTGTTTGCCTTGCACAGGGCTGACCCAGAGTCCCATATTGTCTCACAAAGCCAGGAGATTTTCTAAGAGCATAGTCAGTGTCAGTGTGGCCCAAAAACCAAAAAAAAAAAAAAAAAAAAAAAAAAAAGACCTACCCCCTGTACTATTGCTCTGACAGGAGCCTATTTTTATAGTTTTATAACAAAGCAGCCAGGTCTAAGACAGACAAGATAGTCTAAGGACTGAACACATACTTTGCATCTGGATTCAATCCCAGATACCACATATTTCCCAGAAGGCTCCTGGGAGTAAACCTTAGCTCTTTTGGGTTTAGTCTCCTCCATCCCCACCAAAAAAAAAAATTGTCATGTCTATTTCTAATCTACAGCTAGTTTTAACATGATACCAAATAGTCTAAAATGTTAAAAATATTTACAATACGCTCTTCAGAGAAAATCTGCTAGCACTTGCCTTAGAATTTCATTTATTTTAATACAGTATAGTTATACTAGTAAAGCTCCCTAGTAAGCTTAAATTATGGGGCCAGAATGAGTGGGTAGGATGCATGCCTTGGATACAGGTTCAAACATGGGATCCCATATAGTACACTCCCCTCCAAATATCAGGAGTAATTTCTGGGTGAAGAGCCAGAAGTAATGCCTGAATGCTGCCAGGTGTTGCCTCCCCAAAAGAGAAATAAAATTAAATAGAGCCCTAGATAAGGGCAGAGAGATAGATGGAGGTAAGGCGTTTGCCTTTCATGCAGAAGGACGGAGGTTAGAATCCCGGCATCCCATATGGTCTCCCAAACCTGCAGGAGCAATTTCTGAGCACAGAGCCAGGAATAACCCCTGAGCACTACTAGGTGTGACCCCAAAACCAAAAAAAAAAAAAGAGCCCTAGATTAATTCTGGATTTAAAAATGGCCAGATCAATAGTGGGTGGGGAACTAACTTACTCGTCTCACACACAGCTTGCCCAGTATCATTGGCATGCCATACAGTCCTGAGCCCCATCAGGAATAATACTTGAGTGCAGAGTCAGGAATAACCCTTGAGCACTGAGTTTAGCCCCCCAAAAAATACCCCCCCAATAAAAAACAAGAGCTCTTTAAAAAAAAAATGGACATCCTTCTAATTGAGATTTTCCAGTTTCTCCATTTGAAAAATTTTTAAATGTCACCACCATCTCTCACTGACAAGAAAGCTGTACAGTTTCTACCAACTTCAAATAATTTTTAAACACCTGAGCTGGGGCAGTTAACTTGAAAGTGAGCACTTTGCCTTGCATGTATGAGGCCCCTAGGTTCCACCATCTCTAAAAAAAAAAAAAAAAACTGCCAAATGCCTCCCCAAAATTTAGAGAAACTCAAATCTCCAACCAATTTCTCTTCAAGGTGGTACAGCTATTTTTCAGACTAAACTAAGATCTAATTCATGCTTTTAGTGAACTTCATTTAAATAGTAATTAGCAACAGTTTGTTAAACACAGTTCATGTACAGCTATTTAGTAGCTAAATAGATGTCTGTTTTTAATATAAACATAAGGCAGCAAAGAGATGTTATGATTCACCACTAAAACAAAATTAAACTCAACTGAGAAAAAAACTAACATTGAAGATATCACAAATAAAATGAAAGATTCATGATCAGAGAGATCAGTAGGGCATTAGCCTTGAATGCAGCTGATCCAGACCAGACAAACCTGGGTTTGATCCTGGGCATCTCAATATGGTCCCCCAAGCCTGCTAGGGGCAATTTCTGAGTACAGGGAGTAGACATGAGAACCGCCAGGTGTAGCCCAAAAACCAAATACCAAAGAAATAGAAAAGATTCAGTGAGAAGTTTAAAGAAAAAAATTTAAATATACACTCTTAAGTTTAAAGTTTAGAGACTTAAAAATTAAATGCAACGCATTACTAAAGAAGCTAACAGCAAGCCAGGGCCAGAGAGATAGCACAGCAGTAAGGCATTTGCATTGCATGTAGAAGGTCACTGGTTCAAATTCGAATCCCAGAATTCCATGTGGGTCCCCATCCCCCCCCAGCCTGTGAATGTAGAGCCAGGAATAACCCCTGAGCATTGCTGGGTGTGACTCAAAAGCCAAAAAAAAAAAAAAAAGAAGAAGCAGCTTAACAGTACAAGTTAAATATTTGAGGAGATTCTTTCAGTTCCAAAATATTATGTCTATCCACCAGATATCATCTCCAGCTTCTTATCAGAATGGTCCTACAAACCAAATTCTGTGTGTGCTGAAAAGCCTAAGTCATTTTATTTTACAATTCTTGGTTGGATCCCTGGCATCCCACAACCCCTAAACCAGGAGGGATTTCTGAGTGCATAGCCAGGAGTAAGTCACCGGATGTGACCCAAAACCCAATCAATCAATCAATCGTTTGGGGCTGGAATGATAGCACAGCGAGTAGGGTGTTTGCCCTGCACACGGCTGACCTGAGACAGACCCGGCATCCTTATGGTTCCTTGAGCCTGCCAGGAGAGATTTTTGAGTTCGGAGCCAGAAATAATCCAAGCGCTGCCAGATGTGGCCCCAAAACCAAAAATAAAACAAAATTAAATTGTTTTTACTATGTTTTAAGTTGAATCAATGAGATATGAGGTATCATTACAAAGTTGTTGATTGAAGATTTGACATTTTGAAATGAAAAAAATGTTGTTTTGAAATAGCACGCAGGGGCTGGAGAGATAGCATGGCATTTGCCTTTCATGCAGAGGATGGTGGTTCGAATCCCGGCATCCCATGTGGTCCCCTATGCCTGTCAGGGGCAATTTCTGAGCCTAGAGCCAGGAGTAACTCCTGAGCACTGACAGGTATGACTCAAAAACCAAAGAAAAGAAATAGCAAGCAAAATAAAATGAGATAAACAGGATGGATGTTCAGCTCTTAAATTTGAAGTTATCAGATATGAAGAAATGTGAGAATGTATGAAACAGGACCTACAGAAAGATGAGCCTGGGGCCGGAGCAGAGGCACAAGCAGTAGGTGTTTGCAAGAGGCTAACCTAGGAAGAACCACAGCTATCTCGAACCGCCCCCCCCCCCCGCCCGTGTCCCACAGGGTCCCCCAAGCCAGGAGGAATTTCTGAGCACATAGCCAGGAGTAACCCCTAAGTGTCACTGGGTGTGTCCCAAAAAATGAATGAAAGAAAGAGGGAGGGAGGGAGGGAGGGAGGGAGGGAGGGAGGGAGGAAGGAAGGAAGGAAGGAAGGAAGGAAGGAAGGAAGGAAGGAAGGAAGGAAGGAAGGAAGGAAGGAAGGCAGGCCTAATCATAGCTGAAAGAATATGCTGTTGAAAAGGCACACAGGTGGGGCCGAAGAGATAGCATGGAGGTAAGGCCTTTCATGCAGAAGGTCCGGTGGTTTGAATCCGGCATCCCATATGGTCCCCTGAGCCTGCCAGGAGCGATTTCTGAGCATAGAGCCAGGAGTAACCCCTGAGCGAGGCCAGGTGTGACCCACAAAACCAAAAAAAAAAAAAAAAAAAGAAAGAAAAGGCACATAGGTGGGAAAGAAGAAGCAAACCCTGGAATTCAAGGTTTACCCACTAAGCAACCAAAAAAAGTGCTCAGAAAGCAGTTTTTTCCCATTGAGGCAAAACTAAATAATTAAATAGAGGCGAAGTGGTTTTTCATGATAAAAATGAAAGAAATACTTGCCAGCGCAGTGGCGCTAGAGGTAAGGTGTCTGCCTTGCCAGCACTAGCCTAGGACGGACCACGGTTCGATCCCTGGCGTCCCATATGGTCCCCCCAAGCCAGGAGCAACTTCTGAGCGCATAGCCAGGAGTAACCCCTAAGCGTTATGGGGTGTGGCCCAAAAACCAAAAAAAGGGAAAGAAATAAAATTATTGGGGCCAGAGCCATAGCACTGTGAGTAGGGCGTTTGCCTTGCACACAGCCAACCCGTGTTTGATCCCCTAGCATTCCACTTAGTCCTAAATTGGTCAGGAGTGATTTCAGAGCCAGGAGTAAACCCTGGGCACCGCTGGGTGTGGCCCCAAAATCAAACAAATAAAATAATTGAATTAAATAAGAGTCCTATAGGGAAAATTGAGCCATTATACTACATTTCCCATCCTCCCCCCCAAGAGATTTAAGATATTAGTAATAAAAACTTGAACAGAAAGGAAAATTGAAGTTGGATGTCAGTCAGTCTAGAATGACAGTCAGCTAAAAACTCTGACTACAGAAGAGACAAATAACTTTAATATCCCACCTCCTTCCAAAAAGTGAGGTATAGTTAATAAAATATAAGGACTAAGGAGAGGAGAAAAGTAAATATCCCAAATATGTGACTAATAAAAAACTTCTGAGGTTAACTATTAAATGCAGTGTATTTACAGGTAAGCAGAGCGAAAGGTAAACGGTACATATCAGAATTTCACAGAAGAATACAGCAACTTCTCCTATACGCTGGTAAGCAATAAAGGCTTTCGTCACGATGGCACCTAAAAAACAAAGGCTAACAGCCTAATGAGGTTCCTAACTAAATAAGTGATATTCTTATTAATAAACTGTTATATATAGCATTTTGCACTTGCCAAACAATGTTCTAAGCCTTTTATGAAATGTCAGCTCATTTAAATTTCACAAGGCTCTTCCTTTAATGATCCTTTCAAAAAACCTGGCAATGTCCTGAGTGCTAACATTCCAGGTGGCTTGTTGACTGAAGAATGGCACGATGTGCTTTTGAAAGCTGGTGAAAGCAGGAACATAGGGAGTTTTTAACCTCCCTGAAAGGAAGAATTTTTCATAACACAAAGGGAAAATAGGAGTTAAAAGATAAGTTTACAGAATGTAGCTCGTCAGATTTTTAAAAAAATTTCCCAATCTCTAGGCCAGTAATTCTTCACTTAATATGCAAATCTGAGAGTTGTATTCAATTTTGAACTTGACTGAAAGCTCCCAAGATTACATTATACTTGGTTTGCTGCTGAACCAGTCTATTACTTCAAATTTGGTTGCCAAAAATTAAAGAAAAAAACTTCCCTTGACCTAAAGTAAACAAGGATGGGCTACTGCATTGACCTGGGCATCTAAGCAAATATTCTCGAGGGATTCCTTCCTAGATTGCTTTCCTCGGGGAGCACAGAACAAGGTTGCTTTCCATAGAGGCCTATCAATCATGTGTGTTAGCCGAGATAGTTGTTTGAAAGCTACTACTAGGATCATTCAGAAAACCGAGATACTAGAAGCTCTGAGAAACATGTAAATCGCAAAAGTAGCTCATTTTGGTAAAAGGGCCCAACATGCTTAGAGGAGACAAGAAAAGACTTTCCAATAGAAAGCAGTCCCCATCTTCGGCCGGTAAGGGCGACTTGGAAGTGGCAGTGAGCTAAGGGCATTTTCAACCCTGAGACTCGAAGCACGTGCTTATTTAAACTCTTGCATGCCAGCAAACCAGATGACGTTCAAAGTCAAAGGAGTGTCAGTCAAATGGGAGTATGCTTAAGCATGGATAGTACAGACTACTAAAAAAAAAAAAAATAAAGAGGCCTGAGGCCCAAAATTAATAAATCGAGGTTCTTTAATAGGAAAAGTCATCTGTCCCAAGGACCTTAAAGGACCTGCCGGCAGCCACAAGCTACTGTGACAGGCAATCATTATCAAATACCAAAAAAGTGCGCCATCTCACCAAATGAAAAAAAAAAATGTGACTAATATTATTTTTTTTTTGCTTGCCTTGGCCGGGATCCTATTAATAAAGATGAGAATTTCCATGAAAGGGAACCATTAAGCCGGCCGAAGCTTCCAAGTATCAAAATCCCTCTGGAAGCCTGGACTTAAAAAAGGCCCTCCGGGGTCTGAGACAGTAAGTCTAAATAAATAAATAAATAAAAGTTGGGGGGGGGAGGGAGGTACCGGGTCAGGCATTCAGAAAGCGCGCAGAAAGGTCCATTTCCACCCCTAATTTGGGAAATAAAACAGGCGTCCCTATTCCTATTCCAGCCAGAATAAAAGACCCGGAATCAGCCTCCCGGGTTGGGCTGGCTGCGATCGGAGGATCCAGAGGATCGGAGCTGTGGGCTCTTAGAACACGAGGAGCTCGCGCCCCACTTTCTCGCTGGAGGTGCTGGAATCATTTTACCTCCCCAACCCCAAATCCTCGCCGGCCCAAAGCCCGCACCAGGCCGATCCTTCCTCCCAGATAAGGGCGCCCCGTCCTCGCCCAAGGAAGCCCCACTTCCGGCGCCGGGGCAGGCTAAAGAAACCCTCGCCCCGGGGCAGCCGGGGCTGGAGCAAAAGGGGAAACCCGAGCCTGGGAGGGAGGGAGCGCGCGCCCAGGGAGCCAGGCAGGCAGGCAGGCAGGCAGGCGGGCGAGCACCCGGGCCCCGACTGACGGTGCTAAATTAAATGTCAAGCCGGCGGAGATGTCAGTAAGCATCGGCGGCATCCCGCGCGCGAGCCAGCCAGCCGGCCAGGATCTGCAATGCAAGCAGGCAGGCAGGCAGGCAGGTGGGGGGAGCCGGGGATCCCCGCGAGAGCACGCGGCGGGCTCGGGGCAGCGGGATCCCCAGAGGCGCAGAGACGCCCGGGAACCGGGGGACGGCTGCGGGGGGAAGTCGGGGAGGGAGAGAGGGAGAGAGGGAGGGCGGGCGGGCGGCGGGGCGGGCGGATCCATCCAGCCGGGCCTGATCACATGGCGCAGACGGTCTGCGCTGGCGGCCCCGCATCTTTCTTTCTTTCTTTCTCTCTGTCTGGGGCTCCGTCATCGCGGACACTCACTTGTCGCCCGAGGCCGCGGGCTCTTTGCCCTCGCTGTGGGCGAAGCCGTTCGTGTCCCCCGGGCCGTCCTTGGGGCTGGACGCCGGCTGGGCGGCGGCGGCGGCGGGCGGCGGCTGCTGCTGCTGCTGCTGTTGTTGCTGCTGCTGCTGCTGCAGCGGCGCGGCCGGGCCCCCCTTGCCCAGCTCCTGCAGGATCTCCGAGGGCGAGCTGGACAGCGCGAGGGCCGGCGCCGGCCGCCCGCCGCCGCCCCACCACGGGTGCAGGAGCGGCGCCGCGATCGGGCCCGAGGCGCCGCGGCCCCCGGCGCGGGGGCGACGGCAGAGCGTGGCGAAGGGCTGCGCCCGCCGAAGGGCCGCCGCGCCCGAGGCGACGGCGGGCGGCCGCCGCAGCAGCAGGTCCCGCAGCCTCGCGGAGCTTCGCAGCCGCATCATCGCCGCCGGGCTCGGGCGGAGGAAGCGGCGGAGGAGGCTGAAGATGCTCCGAGCGTGGGCGGCCGCCGGCCTGAGGGACCGGGCGCTCTCCTCCTCAAGCCCCGGCCGAGATGCACAAGGAGGAAAAGGAGGCTGCGGCTGGGTGTGGTGTGGTGTGGTTCCGACCCGGACGCCGCCGACTTCCGCAGCCGCCGCCGAGGTTGCTCGCTCTCTGTCTCTCTCGCCCGCCGGGACGCTCGGGGAAGCTCGCTCTCCTCCTCCTCACCCGGCCGACGGCTCCTCCGCACAGAGACTGAAGCGCCGAGGCGGGCCCGAGACATTCCGCGCTGCCCCTGTCCGGAGGCGGGCGGCCCCGCCCCCTCGCCGCGCTCCGATTGGCTGACGTTTTCGGCCTCCCTTCTGATTGGTGCGCGCGGCAGTCAAATTCCACTCCGCGGCGACTGGAAGAGGGGGGAACCGGCGGGGACCGGCTGGGGGCGGGGAGAAGCGGAGCTGACGCGCGGGGTGGAGAGTGCGAAGGGGGAGCCGGCGGGCGGGCGGGCAGCAACACACTGAGGCGCTCTCTCTCTCTCTCTCTCTCTCTCTCTCTCTCTCTCTCTCTCTCTCTCTCTCTCTCTCTCTCACTCTCTCTCTCTCTCTCTCTCTCTCTCTCTCCTCTCTCTCTCTCTCTCACTCTCTCTCTCTCCTCTCTCTCTCTCATCTCTCTCTCTCTCTCCTCTCTCTCTCTCTCTCTCTCTCTCTCTCTCTCTCATCTCTCTCTTCTCTCTCTCTCTCTCTCTCTCTCTCTCTCTCTCTCTTCTCTCTCTCTCTCTCTCTCTCTCTCTCTCTCTCTCTCTCTCTCTCTCGTCTCTCTCTCTCATCTCTCTCTCTCTCTCTCTCTCTCTCTCTCTCTCTCTCTCTCTCTCTCTCTCTCTCTCTCTCTCTCTCTCTCTCTCTCTCTCTCTCTCTCTCTCTCTCTCTCTCTCTCTCTCTCTCTCTCTCTCTCTCTCCCTTCCTCTCTCTCTCTCCCTTCCTCCCTCTCTCCCTCTCTCTCTCTCTCCCTCTCTCTCTCTCTCTCTCTCCCTCCCTCCCTCCCTCCCTCCCTTCCTCTCTCTCTCCCTTCCTCCCCTCCCTCCCTCCCCTCTCTCTCTCTCTCTCTCTCTCTCCTCTCTCTCCTCCCTCCCTCCCTCCCTTTCCTCTCTCTCTCCCTTCCTCCCTCCCTCCCTCCCTCCCTCTCTCCCCTCTCTCTCTCTCCTCTCTCTCTCTCTCTCTCTCTCTCTCTCTCTCTCTCTCCCTCCCTCCCTCCCTCCCTCCTCTCTCTCTCCCTTCCTCCCTCCCTCCCTCTCTCTCTCTCTCTCTCTCTCTCTCTCTCTCTCTCTCTCTCTCTCTCTCTCTCTCTCTCTCTCTCTCTCTCTCCTGGATTCTACGAATGAGGGGGTCTCTGAGGGGGCTGAAAGGAGCTCGATTTCTGCGAAACCGTGAACCCCGGTTTTGCGCCCTGCAAGGGGGAGAGTGATGGATTTGAACCCCTGCAGCTGAGGGAGGATTAGGATGGTTCTGGGCTTGGTTGGACCACACACACACACACACATACACACACACACACACACACACACACACACATCTAGGCACCACACACACACACACACACACACACACACACACACACACACACACACACACGCACACACATCTAGGCACCGCATCAGCCATTCCAGCTCCTGGTCCCCTGGCTGGGCCTTAGGGCCTGGGCCAGTCTTGGGGGGGCCTTGGTCCAGCCAAGGCAGATGTAGGCAGACCAGCCTGGGTCGTCCCCCCACCCCATTCTCACCCCTTTTCCAATGTTGCATTTACTTGAAACTTTCCACGCTTGGCGACGACCCAGAGGGTGAAGTGTTTTGGAAAAAATGAGCCAAATCCTCTTAGCTCTGCCATTCAGCTAGTTGAAGGGTTGGAGTTCGGGAGGAGGACGAAAGTGGGGGGCAAAGGGGGTGGAAAATTCAAAATGTCTGCTTTCCTTTTTTCTTTTTCTCTTTTTGAGAAATGACTTTTATTTTTCAATGTTCACACCTGATCTCAAATTTGTGTTTGAAGAGCAAGGATCCCCTTGCAAGCTAGTTTTTACTTGAAATTAAAATTTTACTTAAAATTAAGCCAGACATTGCAACTGGAAACGCTGCTATATAGTTTTTGAAACAGAAGCAGGTGAACACCGGTCCCCTAAATCGTTCCTGTTTAATATTATTTGATCCACTTATCATTTATGATGAGTAAAAAAAAAAAAAAAGGAACAGCTGAATCTATTTAGACACTCCACTTTAGGACCAAGATGTTTTGGATTTCCTGAAACAGCCATGAAGGCGAAGGGAATCATTTTTTATGAAATAGGAAGGGTGTGTAGCAGGTGCGTTACTAATCACTATTAATAATCTATGAATCTTTAAATATTGCACTAGATTAATAATTAGGAAATCTGGCAATAGTGTACAGGTTCTGTGACCTTTGCTGTGTCATGAGACTGTCATGGTTTGCCATGTTTAAGTTTTTTTCAATGTGCTCTTTATTTTATTTGTTGGCCACACCCGACAGCGCCCAGGGGTTACTCCTGGCTCAGTGCTCAGAAATCACTACTGGCAGGCTCAAAGGTACCATATGGGATGCGGGGGATCAAACCCAGTCAGCCCTATGCAAGGTAAACGTCCTACCCGCTGTGCTGTTGCTCTGGCCCTCAATGTAGTCTTTAGCAGAGAAAACCTGGAAAAAATCAATCATATAAAAAAATCATCATAATAAAAATAAATAAGGCAGATAAGACAGTTGTGAATTATTTGGCACTAAAGTGTTGATGAGTAGATATATTCTGTAATTTTTTTTCCAAAGGAATAATGGACTCAGGAAAAGTATCACATTCTGTAGGAAAGGCAGCATGCACTACTTCTGCCTAACCTTTCCACCTGACTTATTAATGATATAAACCTACATAAAGTCCAATTGCTTAGATAGCCAACTTATCCGCTTGGCTGTTTCAGTTGTTTCTTTTTTCTCAACCACATCCACGCTACAGACAAACCCAGTCATTATTTTCCTCCTGTTTTTTCTCTTAGTTCCTCTAGGAAACTAAGAAAATACTTTTTAGCATTAATGCTTAATAGAATGATAAATATACAAATCAAGCCTAGTAAGAAAATTATTTTTAGAGTTTTTACTTTGAGAAATGAGATATTCTTTTAGCATTTAGAAAATATGTTTTGCATTAGAACCTACAGTTGGTTGAAATTTAATTCCTTATGAAAGCACTATAGACAGCAAATTAAAGCTACTATAATAATAACAATGGAGCTCATACTTGTATTTGAATCTTAATCAAATTTTAATTTTTAATGAGCTTTTTTTTCTTTTTTTTTTTTTTTTTTGGTTTTTGGGCCACACCCGGCAGGCAGTGCTCAGGGGTTACTCCTGGCTGTCTGCTCAGAAATAGCTCCTGGCAGGCACGGGGGACCATATGGGACACCGGGATTCGAACCAACCACCTTTGGTCCTGGATCAGCTGCTTGCAAGGCAAATGCCGCTGTGCTAGCTCTCCGGGCCCTTTTAATGAGTTTTTAAAATCAAATAAAGGATGGCTGGAAAGCTAGTACAGTGGGAGAGTGATTGACTTGCACACAGCTAGCCGGGTTTGAGTCCCTTCCCCCAGCACCATTCAGAATGATCCCTGAGCACAGAGCCAAGAGTAAGCCCTGAATACAGTTGGGGGTGGCCCAAAAATATAAACCAAGAAAAATGCAGCTTGAAAGCATGTGTTAGGATTTCTATTAGGTTCACTGTTCACCTAAAATAGCATATTAAAACAATTTGAAAAAGGATGCAAACTTTCTTTTTTCTCTTATAGTGTCAGGTATCAAGACGTAGCTCACTTTACCACTAAAGTGCATCTCCATCTCTACAAAAGTACCTTGTACGTAACAGTATCTACAAGTAGAAATATCTACAAGTAGAAAAGAAGTCCAGATTCACCAGTGATGATTCATCAAATGACTTCACTTACTACTTAAGTGAAGCTAGTTGTGGCCCCATAGCCATTGAAAGGTTCATCAGACTTCTTGAGAAAAACTGCAAATGTGCACTTTATTTCTGTTTTAACTAAAAGAACAGTTCCTGAAAATCCATGTTCTTTTCAAGATCAGGAAAAGCTAATGGTTCATGACTCTGACTATAATGTAACCTTTATATATATTTCTTTTTGTAAAAACCAAAAATTTATTTATTTATTTATTTATTTATTTATTTATTTATTTATTTATTTAGGTTTTTGGGCCACATCCGGCAGTGCTCAGGGGTTACTCCTGGCTGTCTGCTCAGAAATAGCTCCTGGCAGGCACGGGGGACCATATGGGACACCGGGATTCGAACCAACCACCTTTGATCCTGGATCAGCTGCTTGCAAGGCAAACACCGCTGTGCTATATCTCTGGGCCCCCAAAATTTATTTCTAACAGCTTAAAAAAAATTGTGTTGATTACCAGTTTAAAATAATTGTTTTTGTGTGTTTTATTTGAAAATTTTTTATATAGAGAACAGAGTAAAGTTTAAGAAACCTTCAAACAAACTTTTGCTACTACTTCCCTTTCTTCTGTTGGCTTCCTGCTTTCACCGGCCAACTTCCTAGCCTCCCTGATAAGCCCCACTAAACAGAACTTTTTTTTTTTTTTCAAAACTGAATTTAAGATTGTTTAAAATATTATATATCTCATTTATAAAGTCAGAGTAATGTTTACTCTTACACATTTGGTGTTAAGATTAAATGAATCAACATCTGTATAAAGTACTTAAAATTAGTATTAGTAACACTTATTTTATTACATGAGTGAAGAATTTTTGTGAGGCGATGTAATTCATTGTCACATCTATTATTAAAAAGCCAACCTGAGGGGCTGGAGAGATAGTACAGTGGCGTTTGCCTTGCAAGCAGTCTTCCCAGGACCTAAAGTGGTTGGTTCGAATCACAAAGTCCCATATGGTCCCCTGTACCTGCCAGGAGCTATTTCTGAGCAGATAGCCAGGAATAACCCCTGAGCACTGCCGGGTGTGGCCAAAAAAAAAAAAAAAAAAGAACAAAGAAACAAACAAACAAAAAAAGCCAACCTGAGAGTTGTTCTAAAACATAATTGCAAAATACTGCTTAAGAACCTAATTTTTCGGGCCCGGAGAGATAGCACAGCGGTGTTTGCCTTGCAAGCAGCCGATCCAGGACCAAAGGTGGTTGGTTCGAATCCCGGTGTCCCATATGGTCTCCCGTGCCTGCCAGGAGCTATTTCTGAGCAGACAGCCAGGAGTAACCCCTGAGCACTGCCTGGTGTGTCCCCCCCCCCCAAAAAAAAGAAAAAAGAACCTAATTTTTCATGGGGCTGGAGTGATGACACAGCAGGTAGGGCATTTTCCTTGCATGCGGCCAACCCACATATCCCCAGTATCCCATATAGTCCAGTATATCCCAGAATGTCAGGATGATTTCTAAGCACAGAGACAAGAATAAACCCTGAGCACTGCTGTGGTTAAAAAAACAAAATAAAATAAATCATTTAATTTTTCAAAGTAAGATTTTATATATATATATATATATGTATATATATATATACACACATATATACACTTCAGTTTTAGAAAACAAACCAATAATTTCTAAAGTATCTTAAAATAGGGTCTACTGCAAAGATGTCACGTTCAGCAAAGCTGGGCTCAGTGCCCAAGTACCAGCTAATTACAAATTTAAAAAATTCCAAAGAAAGAATAATTGCTGGTGAAAAACAAAAAAACCTGTCTTGAATGTAAATGTCATATGCAGTTAAATCTAAAAATATATCATTTGTCACTTATGTAAATTAATCCACCATTCCTTGCCACTAACTCGAAAGATTTTCAAAACATTTAAAGTAAATGTTTGAATGATCTCACTTAAAATGCTAACTGTGTGAAATTCTTCTAGAGGGTCTCCTGGTGACTGGAATAGTAGTGGGATGGAGAATAGTTATTTTCTTTCCTTCAAAGTAATATGGTAACTATTTCAATTCAGTCTATAAATGAATATTTTTTATACTTAGGTGCATGAATATACAATTAAATTCATGGAGCCTCTAAGTATCTATTGATTTTTCAAAGACTTTGGAATGTTTTGTTTGTTTTGTATTTGCACCACTCCCTGCAGTGCTCAGGGCTCATTCCTGGCTCTGAACTCCGATCATTCCTAATAATCATTCCTGATCATCATCAGAGAGCCATATGAGGTGGGGGATCAAACCTGGGTTGACCAAGGCAAATACCCTACAAGCTGTAATATTTCTGAAGCCTCTGGAATTATTATTTTCTATAAATTCACAGACAATATTAGAATAAACTACACAGCAGAAATAAGAATGTCTTAAAAAAAAATAAGGCAAGTATCCCAGCCTCGTCGCCAAAAAACAAAAAACAAAAAAATAAATAAAGGAAGTGGGCCAGAGAGAGCAGGGAGGTAGGGCGTTTGCCTTGTATGCAGAAGGACGGTGGTTCAAATCCTATATGGTCCCCTGAGCCTGCCAGAAAGTGAATTCTGAGCATAGAGACAGGAGTAACACCTGAGTGCTGCCAAGTGTGACCCAAAAACCAAAAAAAAAAAAAAAAAAAGAAGAAGAAAAAAGAAAGTGTGCATCATTCAGAGAGTCAGGATGAGTTTGTTCAGAATAAGCAGAATAGGCATTCTCATGCAGCAGCTATTAAAACCAAAGTTTAGGTCAGAGAGGTTGGTTTGAAATTTCATTATACCATACTTACTTAGAGACTTAAAATAAGGTAAATCAGCTTTGGGGTCAGGATGATAACACAGCAGTAGGACATTTGCCTCGTACGCTGCCGATCCCCAGCAACTCATATAATCCCCCAAGCCTGCCAGGAGCAATTTTCGTGCATAAAGCCAGAAGTAACTCCTGAGCACCAACCCCTTCGAGTGTGACCCAAAAATTAAAAATAAAAATAAATCAAGATGAGCTTTGTGGAGCTAAAGCAATAGTATAGCAGGTAGAGCATTTGCCTTGCATGTGGCCAACCTGGGACAGACCCAGGTTTGATCCTCAGCATCCCATATGGTCCCCCAAACCTGCCAGGAGTGATTGTGTAGAACCAGGAGTAACCTTTGAGCACCAGAGTATGGTGCAAAACAAAAACAAACAAACAAACAAAAAACAATAAGCTTTCTATCAATTTTGCTACCTTGATTTTCTGGTACAAAATCTACAAAATCATGGTAGATTTTAGTTCATCATTTTATGTCATAAAAGTGGCTTGAATTTTCATCTATTTTCATTCTAGTTTAAGATTATATCACCTAGGTAAAAGCAATAGTATAGCAGATAGGGCATTTGCCTTGCACAAGGTCAACCCAAGTTAAATCCTTGGCATCATGAATTGTCCCTTAAGCCTTGCCAGAAATGATCCCTTGAACATAAAGCAAGAGTAAATTCTTTTTTTTTTTTTTTTTGGCCACACCCAGTGATGTTCCAAGGTTACTCCTGGCTCTAAGCTCAGAAATTGCTTCTGATTTGGGGGATTAAATGGGATGCCGGGGATCGAACCCAGGTCCATCCTGGGTCAGCCGCATGGAAGGCAAAGGCCCTACCATTGTGGTATTGCTTTGGCCCCAAGGAGTAAATTCTAAGTAGATTCTGTGATCCAAAAACCAACCAAACAAACAAAATCACCAATTCAGAAACCAACTACTGAGCATCTTAGAAATTATCATTTAATGAAATTAAATACAAATTTCAATCACCTGAAAAAAATATTAACAGTCCAAAGTAATGCATTTTGTATTATATTTATTTTTGGGGGGGGGACAAACCTGGCAGCACTCAGGGGTTGCTCCTGGCTCTGCTCAGAAATTGCTCCTGGCAGGCATGGGGGACCATAGTGTATTTTATATTTTTGTTTTGTTTTGTTTTGGGGTCACACCCGGCAGCGCTCAGGGATTACTCCTGGCTCTACACTCAGAAATTGCTTCTGGCAGGCTGGGGGTACCATATGGGATGCCAGGATTCTAACCACTGTCCTTCTGCATGTAAGGCAAACGCTCTACCTCCATGCTATCTCTCCAGCCCCATATTTTGTATTTTAAAGAAGGTATTTTGGTTTGGGAATTTTGTGTTATGTGATAGGTTTTGGTTTTTGGTTTAATTGGCTCTGTGTTATTTATTTGCTTATGTTTTGGGTCTCAAACCCAGACCTATGTACTTAAAAACATGTACAATCATTGAGCCACAAGCATCACCTCCTCCCAGACCATAATGTATTGTGATGTACCAAAAGGAATCTTCATAGTGTGTTGGTTCCTTCTATCTTTATTATGACTTTTCAGGCATTTTATAGATAACTGTGATTCCCTCTATTTAATTATAAGATGCCAGAAACAGCTCTAAAAATAGAAAGATTGATTATGACTGTGCTTCTTCTCATAGTGACAAACCAAGTAGTATAGTTTGGGACACAGCTTTATTTATAAATAAATACCAGCTAGTACAATAAATGTGGTGTGTACCTAAACAACAACAGCAACTCCGGTTATTTAGAAACAACCTAAATGTTTATCAGTATAAGATTAAAATAATATGTAGTGCTGAAGCGATAGCACAACAGTAGGACATTTGCCATGCACATGACTGACCCAGGACAGCCCTGGGTTGGATCCTTCGAACCCCATATAGTCCCCTCAACCTGCCAAGAGTTGTTTCTGAGCGCAGTGCCAGGAGTATTCCCTGAGCAGTGCCAGATGTGGCCAAAAAAACAAAACAAAAATAAAATAAAGTAAGGTATAGTTTCCATATAACAGAAACCACACTTAAAATTAAAATCCCCATTATCATAGTCTTAGGGCTTGAGAGATAGTAAAGTAAATCGGGCATGTACCTACCCAGGTTCGACCCTGGGCATCTCATATGGTCCCACACACACTGCCAGGAGTAATTCCCGAGTGCAGGAGGACAGTGGTTCGAATCCTGGCATCCCATATGCCCCCCCCCCCCCGTGCATACCAGGAGTGATTCCTGAGCACTGCCAGGTGTGACCCCCCCAAAAAAACAAAAAAATGAAATAAAAAATAAATCACCACCACCCAACCACCACCCACCACCCAGAAAAAAAAAGAAAAAAGAAATGGATGTTACAGATATATAATGTTATGATAAAACAATTATAGAATTGTAAAACCAGAAATTATTTAACATGTTTAACTCTGCAAAGGAAGACTATAAACATGAAATTTAGTGTGAGATTGAAGACATTGCCCTAGAAAAAGCACAGAACTGAATAGAAAAGAGCAACTTTATTAGCAATAAAATGACTTGGGTTGGGAAGGGTGTTCACCAGTATAAGTGGAGGCAAGCTTCAAAGAATGGAAGTAGAGGGTAAAGTTTTATGCCCATTATGCCCAGTAGAGATTCGGTAATAGAAGAGCTTAGAAATATCCTAGTTGTTTTCAAACAATTTAGCATGCAGAATTCAGGAACATACAAAGAACATACAGTGCATGTACAAAAATGTCAAAGAAATGTTACAGGAGGGGCCGGAGAGATAGCATGGAGGTAAGGCATTTGCCTTTCATGCAGAAGGATGGTGGTTCGAATCCCGGCATCCCATATGGTCCCAAGCCTGCCAGGGGTGATTTCTGAGTCTAGACTAGAGCCTGGAGTAACCCCTGAACATTGCCGGGTGTGATCCCCCCCCAAAAAAATGTTACAGGAGTTATGTTTAACATGATAATGAAGACCAAAGACATTAGAGGTCAAAATGGGCTCTCCTGAGCAGTCTGTGCTGGCTTGTATTTGTTGTCATGAGCCTGTATTCCTTATCAATGCAAAAATTTCAACTTCGGCCTAATCAGAGCCGATAGAATGCAACTGGGCAGCTTCTCCCAGAAACAGGTTGTCACACCCTCCAACTACAAGTCTCTGGCCTGCTTAATTAGCTTTTCTGTAACCCCAATGAGCCTTTAATTTGGGGGGGAAAAAAGAGAAGGAGCAAAACTGCAAAAAGCTTTGGCAAAGATACACAGAGAGTTTCAGCTGTTTCTATGACTGATTCAAGGGGGAAAAAACTGTTTGGAGTTATAGTACAGTGGGCACCTTTGCTTGATTCCTGGAGCCCTATATGGTCCCCTGAGTCCATCAGAAGTAATTCCTGAATTTAGGAACAAACGTAAGACCTGAACACCACTGGATGTGCTCCCCTCCCCCCAAAATAGAAAAGAAAAATGTTTTAATCTGAAGGAATATATCTCTTAGATAATTGATCCATAGTTGTTGAATATCACTTCTTCTTTACAATTGAAATATTTATTAATATTTATTAATTAATCATTAATATTTATTAATATGGGATGCCGGGATTCAAACCACCAACCTTCTGCACGCAAGGCAAATGCCTTATCTCCATGCTATCTCTCCGGCCCCCTATAACTATATTTCAAGAATGCAACCAACTGAGTTTTTTCTTCAGTTAAGGATTGTGTAAAAGGTAAGAATGGTTAACATTTGATCAAACATCTCAGGAAAAAATTATTTGGTTCTTGGAATTTATCTCAAGCATACATATAAAAGCAACTTTCTCTAATAAAGTATGAATAAAAAGATATATTCTGATAGTGCAACAGGCACTTGCATTATATATAGTCTACCTGACTTCATGCCCTAACATCTCATATGGTCTCTCAAGCCTGTCAGGAGTGATGCTTAATGAATAGCCAAGAGTAAGCCTTGAGCATTGCCTAGTCTGGCAGCCCCACTTCCTGCCAAAATAAATATAAATACATATGTATTCCCTATATCTTTAAAAATTTAAGAAGCCATTTATCTCTCTTTGTAACATTCCTGTAGGGTACAGGTGCCAATTACTAGATTTTATGGCTGGATAAATTATAAATTAATATGGCTACACAGCTCATTAATTATAAAGCTAGTAAATGTATATGTGCCTCTAGCTATATGTGGCCCATGGCCTTATTTATCTTCAATAAACATATTTATGGGTGCAAAATATCCCATGTCCTTAAAACTCTTTGAGAATTATTTTTCCAAATGAGGGTCAGGTAGATAATCTGAGTAAAACTTATATTAGGAATTATGAGGCAGTAGGAAGTAAGAGGTAAAATGCACTATCTAAAAAGGCAATGACTAATCCATTTCATCAATTTTTAACCAGTGAAGTTGATTATAACTTATAGTTGATTATAACAGGCATAACCAACTAGTTCTTTGAGTTCCTTAAATAATCCAAAAGCATGTTTTAAAAAAAGTAACATTCTCTAATTTTAAAATATAAATATATTAAAAAATTTAAAATATGGTTTTAGTCAAGTAAAGCATATATAAGAATAATTATGTTACACTAGCCACCAGCTCTTCAGCTTTGGTCTTTTTGAAAAACCAAGGGTGTGTAGCAACCTACGGTTATTCCCCGACTCAGGTTCCACTCCACATCACTTGTTCTCTCCAACCATGTCAATCTCATTCTCTTGGCAACTACTGCAGCCATCTAACCAGCAGCACATGAGCCAATTTTAAGGCAAATCCAACACACTGAGAGGTCGAATCTCAACTCCATGACATGGATGGTTCCACCAACCCTAGGTCTGCCCTCCTCACCCAGAACACATTTCCTCAGGATATATTTTCTTTCTTCTTCACATCATTTTGAATTCAGTTCATCATGAAGAAATTCTGACTAATTCAAAATCCCATTATAGAAAACTCTCTTTCCTTGAGTATAATTTTATTACACTCTCACTTTTTAAAAGCCCAATATACTATGTGACCTATTCATTTTTGAGCCTTTACTCACTAATTTTAAGATTCTTCATTTGTTCAGGGACCATATATGTAGACTTGCATGATTTCCAATAAAAAAGCCATTTGGGGAGATAGTTCAGGCGGTAGAACACACGCAGGATCCTGAATTTAATCCTTGACATCTCCAGGCAGAATGAAAGGACACTTTTGTGCATCTCCATCCCCAACAGATTAAAATTTTTAGCTTTCATCATATCCATCATAATTTTGAATGACTTTTTTTTTTGGTTTTTGATTTTTAGGTCACACCCAGTGACGCTCAGGGGTTACTTCTGGCTATGCGCTCAGAAATCACTCCTGGCTTGAGGGACCATAGGGGATGCCAGGGGATCGAATCGTGGTCCGTCCTAGGCTGTGCGCACAAGGCAGACACCTTACGGCCTGCACCACCGCTCCGGCCCCAAATGACATTATTTTTAATGACATTTTTTGTTGTAGGCTGCTTAGTGTAATAGAATTTTATTAACTGGAAAATAAAAATATATTAAAATAAATGAATTACTGGCATTTGAATTTTGAATTAATTTTTTATTACAATTCACAAAGAGGAGGACATTTATTAAAAATTCAAACTGCAGGGGCTGGAGAGATAGCATGGAGGTAAGGTGTCAGTGGTTCGAATCCCAGCATCCCATATGGTCCCCTGAGCCTGCCAAGAGTGATTTCTGAGCATAGTGCCAGGAGTAACCTCTGAGTGCTGCCTGGTGTAATCCCGCCCCCCAAATTCAAACTGCAAAGGATGTAAGAGTAGCATAGCAGGTAAGACACTTGTCCTTTATGCAGCTGACCTTCCTTTGATTTCCAGCACCACTTACGGTCTCCCAAGCTCCATCAGGAGTAATCTCTGAGCCAGAACTGGGTAAACCTGAGCATCACTGGTTGTGGCCCAAAATCAAAATAAGCTAAAATTGAATTAAATAGAATATTATGGGCATTGAAAAAAACAATAATACACATATATATGTATATTCAGTGGATAAAGATGTAGAAATGAATTCTATTAGGAAACTATGGAATAGTAGAAGTGGTATCATTTGAAAGACACAAATCCTGGTGTTGGAGTCAGAGTGATAGTATATAGCAACTGGGTAGGGCACTTGCCTTGCATGTGGACAACCCAAATTAGATCTCTGTCATCCCATATGGTCCTCTGAGCACTGCATGGAGTAATTCCTAAATTCAGAGCCAGGAGTAATCTCTGTGTATCTTTGGGTGTGGCTCCAAACTCAAAACCAAAATCAAACAAAAATTTAGCTGTTGTCGAGCAGTCTTCCAAAAACAAACAAAAATATTGATGTAAAATGGTAGATTCATAGAATTCTAAATTATTTAGTATGTTATGAATGTATATGCATATTACAGATATATTTTACTTATTTATGGCTTTTGGGCTGCACTGTACAGCACTCTGGGGTTACTCCTGGCTCTGTGTTCAGAAATCACTCCTGGCAGGCTCCAGGGACCATATGGGATGCCGGGGATTAAACCAGGTCAGCCACATGCAAGGAAATGTCCTCCTGCTGTGCTATTGCTCTGGTGTGATTTAGTATGTTATTATCAGCAATTTATACTAAATATTTCCTTTGTAGGATCACATGTTCTTAGTCCCCTTAAATTGGATACATCCAAGCACTTGCTTTGGTTGGGGAAATGAGATTAAAAAGAAAAAATGAGGAGCCAGAGAGATAGCATGGAGGTAAGGCATTTGCCTTTCATGCAGAAGGATGGTGGTTCGAATCTGCTGTCCTTCCTCGGCTAGCACTTGCAAGGCAGACACCTTACCTCTAGCACCACCTCGCCGGTCCCTTGCAATTTCTGAGCATAGAGCCAAGAGTAACCCCTGAGCAGTGCCGGGTGTGACCCCCCCCCCAAAAAAAAAAAGAAAAAAGAAAGAAAAGAAAGACATTCTTGCAATAATTTTCAGAGACAAAAGAGAGGAGGGCTGGAAGTTCCAGCTCACTACCTGAGCTCACCACAGAGTGATGAGTGCAGTTAGAGAAAGAACTACATTGAGAACTATCATAACAATGGGAACTAGAAACCTATCTAAAGTACAGCGAGGATGGGGTGGGGAGGAAGGAGATTTGGGACATTGGTGATGGGAATGTTGCACTGATGAAGGAGGATGTTCTTTATATGACTGAAACCCAACCACAATCATGTTTGTAATAAGGTGTTTAAATAAAGATATTAATTAAAAAAAAAGCTTAAAAAGCCAATGCAGAGGTTCCTACTTTCTTTCCCTATGCTGCCTAGGAGTGTTAATGTTCAATCTGATGACTGCTCTATCTGCCTGGGCCTCTTGGTTCAGAGAAAGAACTTTGCCATTTAAACTTCTGTGATTTGGAGGCTATTAGCCACTATAGTCAAATTTAATCTATCCTGACTGACCCATCTAATATGTTGGTAGAAGAAAGCACATAACACAATAGAGAAGTCAATTTTCTTGAAAGTATATATAAAATTAACCTTAAAAAAATGACTGTTTACCTAAAAATCTCCCTTTAAAATAATTCAGTCTGTGATTTCAGACAAAAACATGTGCTTTTTCAGTTAAACGTCATTTGTGACTAAATATTCTTTTTCTGGGGGTTGGTTTGTGGGGTGGTTTTTTTTGGTTTGTTGTTGTTGTTTTTGATTTTGGGCCACACCTGGTTGCACTTAGGGGTTCCTCCTGGCTCTGTGCTCAGAAATCACTCCTGGCAGGCTCAGGGACCATATGGGATGCTGGGGATCAAATCTGGATCCATCCAGACCAGCCTCATACAAGGCAAATGCCCTAACTGTACTATCACTTCAGCCCCATATGACTAAATATTCTTTTTTTTATAATAGCTTTTATTGAGGCTAATGTGAATTACAAGACTTTCACAGTTATGTTTAAGGTACATAGTGCCAATTGGCACAATTCCCACCACCCATGTTGACCACCCACTGTCTCTGTTCCTGGCATGCATCCCGTACCACTTTGCTATCGCTCCGGCCCCTGCCTAAATATTCTTATACTCACAGCCATCTCCAAAGTTGTCAAGTGTAATGTGAGTCAAGAAAAAAGAAGTCTTGGGGCTGGAGTGGTGGTGCAAGCGGTAGGGTGTTTTGCATGGCCTAACCTAGAATGGACCACAGTTCGATTCCCCAGCCTCCCAAATTGTCAGGAACGATTTCTGAGCACATAGCCAGGAGTAACCCCTGAGCATCACTGGGTGTGACCCAAGAACTAAAAAAAAAAAGTCTTAATTATCCACTTCTTATTAATCTGGTATTTACACTGCTACTGGCCTATGTGCTCCACAGAAGCAAAAAAAAAAAAAAAAAAAAAAAAGCTAGAGATATCTTGGGCTTCAGCAGATACTGAGGAGGAATAGTACAGCACCCTAGATACTATTGCATTTGCATTTCAAAAAATTCTTATAATTCAGAGAATTTGTTTTCTATTGGGGAGGGGTTGGGCCACACCCAATGGCACTCAGGGGTTACTCCTGACTCTGCACTCAGAAATTGCTCCTGGCAGGCTTGGAATGGAGCCTGGGTCCTTCCTGGATCGGCTTCAGGCAAGGCAAATGCACTACCACTGTGCTATCACTCTGGCCCCTAATTTAAAGATTTTCCATTCTAATTCCAGAAGATATTTTTTGTCATCAAATAGTACAGTCTTCATGGATTTTTTTTCCCAGATGACACTGGTTGCATTTAAACAGAGGCTTCTAGAAGCTATGTTTTAATCTGAGAGGCTGATCAAAAATAGTTAAGAACCTGACATTTTGGGGGCTAGAGCAATAGCAATAGCAGAGTGGGTTGGACATTTACCTTGCACACGGCACATGGCTGACCTAGGTTCAATCCTCGGCATCACTTATGGTCCCCTGAGCCTGACAAAAGTGATTCCTGAGCAGAGAGCCAGGAGTAACCCTTGAGTGCTGCCATGTGCGGCCCCCAAACAAACAAAAGCTAGAGACATTTGTGCTAATTGGAACCTGGAGTTTACCAGAGGAAGAATTGGGAGTAAGGTTTTAACTATATTGCTAAATACATGTGGCAGAGAAGAAAATGAAGTAGGAAAAGGTCTAGACACCAAGGGTTGTCAGATATCAGGGGTCCTCAAACTTTTTAAACAGGGGGCCAGTTCACTGTCCCTCAGACCATTGGAGGGTCTGACTATAGTAAAAACAAAACTTATGAACAAATTCTTATGCACACTGCATATATCTTATTTTGCAATGAAGAAACAAAACAGATACAAATACAATATGTTGCCCGCGGGCCATAGCCTCTGAACAGGTTGAAATACGTATCTTAAAATACCAGAAACAGGTGCTGAGGTGATATAGCTCAGCGGTAGGGCATTTGCCTTTCACACAGCTGACCCAGGTTGAACCCAATTCGATTCCAATCATCCTATATGGTCCCTGGATTCTGCCAAGAGTAATTTCTCTTTCCTTTCTTTTTGGTCGCACCCAGCAGTGCTTAGGGGTTTCTCCTGGCTCTGCACTCAGAAATTGCTTCTGGCAGGCTCGGGGGCCATATGGGATGCCTGGAATTGAACACTGGTTCGTCCCAGGTTGGCTGCATGCAAGGCAAACACCCTGCTGCTGTGCTATATCTCCAGCCCCACCAGGAGTGATTTCTGAGCACAGATCCAGGAGTAATTCTGAGCTCTCCTGGGTGTGGCCCAAACAAACAAACCCTGAAACAGAAATACTGAAGAGTAGTAATGAAAGAGAACATGAAACAAAGATGAAGACTCCAGAGTAAAATGTTTTTGTTTTTTTTTTTTTGGTTTTTGGGCCACACCCAGTAACGCTCAGGGGTTACTCCTGGCTATGCGCTCAGAAGTTGCTCCTGGCTTGGGGGACCATATGGGACACAGGGGATCGAACCGCGGTCCGTCCAAGGCTAGCGCAGGCAAGGCAGGCACCTTACCTCTAGCGCCACCGCCCGGCCCCTGTTTTTTGTTTTTAGTTTTGGTTTTTGGGTCACACCCGGCAGCACTCAGAGATTACTCCTGGTTCTGCACTCGGAAGTTGGTCTTGGCAGGCTCGGGGGACCATATGGGATGCCGGGATTCGAACCACCATCTGTCCTGTGTTGCCTTGAGCAAGGCAAATGCCTTACCACTGTGTTATCACCCTAAAATGTTAAAGGCTTTAAATTAAGGCTATCTGAACTGGGTTGGTGGCTGCATTTCTAATTCTAGACTGAGCATTGTCTAACAGATTGACCTGACTTGACCTGTTACTGTCTCATCTATAAACTATACATATAAACTATCTATTAAATATATATTAACCATATATAAATAATAGTTTCCTCGTCTATAAAATGGAAATCTAGACTGAGTGACCTCAGAAGTACTGCAGCTGGGGCTATTATCTGGAAAATATTTGACACTGATGAAATCTCCTATGTTTCTCCTAGCAGATACTATGATAATAGCAGCTGATCTGTTGTAAATACCAAGGTTAAAGAGTGCTTAAGTCAAGTGGCTAGACAGATGCTGTAAAAATTCTAACATATGGCAGTTTTGCAAGAACAATCAGGTGCACACACCTTATGGGTTAATCTCCAGACATATTCACAGGGAGAAGTGTGAGGCGGGGTAAAGGAATAGACAGTAAAGTGGCCATCACGAATTTCAGAACCTGGGCTTGCAATCAGGTTCGAACCCCGGCATCCCATATGGTCCCCTGAACGTGCTAAAAGTAATTTCTGAGTGCAGAGCCAGGAGGTGTTCCCCGCCTTCATTTTATTTTCAGAACCCAGGTAGAAACTTTTCCCAGCAGACTTGGTAATCCAGGACAACTTGAATTTAGACAGGTTTTTCTCCCAGAGGTGGATAGACCAGAATAGAAAAGGAGTGCTGTTCAAGAAGAATATGGGCTCTCTGTGGCCTTTGGCTTCAGTTGGGAGATCCTCTGTCATTCAGCAAGCATATGATCATTGTCAACAGAAGCAGCTGTTGGCTCTAAAGAACCCGAGCAGTCCACCCCCTTCAACAGGACAGTATTTTGGTGCAAACTTTGGTGTATGCTTTCAGAGAATCATTAGCAAAAGGAGATAACCACCAGCAAATAGAAAGCAGCTGGACAGGTACAAATGGTGCCATAGAAATATTTTTCAAATCAATTACTATAGGGGTTTTGTTTTTTGGACTTTCTAGATTCCACTTATCTCTAAATAATAAAACTCTTTCACTCTTAGCAACCACTTCCAGGAAAATGGCCTGACAAAAAGATCCAAACAGTTGAAAGAGGTTTTTTTGCACAATTTAACAGCGATAAGAGAGATTTTAAAAGCAAAACCCTGTAATAGCTTTAATTGTACGTGACTATCTCCACCATCTTTCAGATGAGCAGCCAGGAACAGAAACTTCCTTGCTACACCATTAATGTACTAACCCTTCCATGATCCCTGCATTCATAATTATTTGTTTTTGGGCCATACCCAGTGATTCTCAGGGGTTACTCCTGGCTATTCGCTCAGAAATCATCCCTGGCTTGGAGGACCATATGGGACACCGGGGAATTGAACCAAGGTCTGTCCTAGGCTAGCAAGTGCAAGGCAGATGCCTTACAGCTTGCACCACTGCTTCAGCCCCGCAATATACTGTCTTTTGGGCTCAACTGAGTGATAGACTTTGGGTTTTTTTCCCCTGCATTTCTTTTCGTTTTTTTTTTTTTTTTTTTTTTTTTTTTTAAGTTGGGGCATCGTGAATTACAAGCTATTCATGATTGAGTTTTAGGTGTACAATGTTCCAACACCAATACCTTTACCACAGTCCTCAGTTTCCCTCCAATCCATCCCCCCTCCTGTTTGCTTTTGTGGCAGGTATTTTTCTCTTCCACCATTGTCCTAGTTTTCCATTCTCTAACTTATCCCCTTTACACTGCCCCAGTGACAAACCTTTGTCTGAAAATCCATTCTGTTCTTTGTTTCGATTGCCATTGAGACCTTTGATATTTTCCTACATACTTTCCATATATCCCACATATGAGAAATCATTCTGTATCTAATCCTCTCTCTCTGACTGCTTTCACTCAACATAACACTCTCAAGATCCAGCCACATAGCAGCAAATTGCCTGAGTGATGATGTTCTGAAACTGTAAATCAGCTCATCTTACTCTCCAGCTCTACATTATTTAGTTAGCTAGTTTTTTGGGCCACACCTGGCAGTGCTCAGAGATTACTCCTGGCTCTGCACTCAGAAATTGTTCTTGTCAGGCTTGGGGGAGCATATGGGATGCCAGGAATCGAACCTGGGTCTGTCCCTGGTCGGCAGTGTGAAAGGTAAATGCCCTACCACTGTTCTATCACTCCAGCCCCAGCTTTACATTTTTAGCAGCTTCTCAGTACATGTAGGCTACATTTAAAAATTGGTGAACTTCCTTATAAGGTCTTTTTGGCTCTTCCCAAATCATAGGTTCATATTCAGCCAGGCTCCCATTGAAGTTGCTTGCTTCCTTCAAACAGGCCAGAGCTGTTTGAAAGTAGTTGCATAAGGGGAGGTTTCAGGGGTTTTCTCTCTTCTCTTAGGATATACATAGAACTGATTTGTTCCTTGAGTTGCACAGATGATAATTTATAAATGTTATGCAAAACATTATGCAAAAGAAGCTTCTAGCTCACCACTCAGCTAAGGTTCTCAGGCTGTAATTTGGGAACCATTACTGACTGCTTCTCTCTGTATACTGTTTCCTCAGTTGAAAACCCTCATGTTCCTTCTGCTCTTCAGGCCTCAGTTTAACGTTATCTACGTACTTAAAATAAGTTTCCCTCTTCAACATTCATCACAAAACACCTACTTTGTGAATGCTCATAGTACACCAATTTGCTTTTATTTTATTTATTTTTTGGGTTTTGGGCCACACCAGTGACACTCAGGGGTTACTCCTGGCTATATGCTTAGAAATTGTCCCTGGCTTGGGGGACCATATGGGACACTGGGGAATCGAACTGATGTCCATCCTAGGCTAGCACGCACAAGGCAGATGCCTTACACCCTGTGCCACCGCTCTGACCCCACCAATTTGCTTTTATGAAAAAAATATACAGTAATGGTCATTGGAAACTGTGACCATTTTGTAAAATGACATATAGTGAAAGCAAGTTCTTTAATGTCACTTGGTTCAAGGTCACTTCCTTCTTTTTTTTGTGGTTTTTGGGTCATACCCGGCAGTGCTCAGGGGTTACTCCTGGCTTCATGCTCAGAAATTGTTCCTGGCAGGCACGGGGAACCATATGGGATACCGGGATTCGAACCGATGACCTTCTGCATGAAAGGCAAATGCCTTACCTCCTTGCTATCTCTCCGGCCCCTCACTCCCTTTTAAGACAAGATGTGATATGTAAAAATAGCATCCAGTTTAAAAAATAATTCAATGTATTTGGGTTTGGAGGCCACACCTAGTGGTACTCAGGATTTACTCCTGGCTCGAGGCTCAGGGATTACTCTTTTTTGTTTGTTTGTTTGTTTGTTTGTTTGTTTTGGAGCCATATCCAGTGGTATTTAGGAGTTACTCCTGGCTCTGTGCTCAGAAATTGCTTTTGGCAGGATGGCTGACTATATGAAATACGGGAATCGAACCTGGGTTCATCCCAGGTCTGCCATGCGAAAGCTGATTGCTCTGCCTCTGTGCTATCACTCTGGCCTCAGGGATTACTCTTGACTGTGCTTAGGGGACCATATGTGATGCTGGAGATCAACCAGGTCTGGTTGCATGCAATAACCTGCTATGTTATCTCTCTCCATTTTTAGCTCTTCCACAGCTATAAAAGAGGCTGCTGTCACAGGTCAAGTTAGAGTGGTACCACCAACCAGTTGCCCCAGAACTACACTCAGCACCAAGTAGACCTTGAGGAGGGTGTTAAAGAGGTTTTAGTATTTCATGACCAAAAACTGACAGACCAAAAGCTGCTGATTTTATGTGTGGAAAGGATAACAATCAAAACCAAACATCAATCCTCCTCACCTCTGCCACTGGAAAACCCAGCAGTCAGCTTCCACATCCTCCAACTTGCAGGCTGAGAAACAACCCAGTTCCACAACTAATCTCCAAAAGAACATGATGTAGGTGAATCTTCCCAGGTAGACTATTCTGAACTGCAATTCTGGGGCCTTCTCTGGGGGGCAGGCAGATTTCCCTTTCTTCATGAAGGTACAGTAGTCCATAGCCATGCTCAACACCTCAGCCTCCAACATAGAAATGGCCCATCTCCACAAATGAACCTGATCAAACTGCCAAATTACCAAGTTGTTCCAGATCCTGGACCCACTGACACCTCCCATGTTAATAGTGCTGTCAGTCCAGTAGGATCATAGCAAATCTGATGGGAAAATTGCATAGAAGACCACCAAGCTTAATGATCCTAAACAATAACACAGAAGACTCTACTGGCATAAACCATTACAGTAGATCCCCTATGACTTTGTAATACCACTATGAGATACAACAATCGTAAATTGACTCTTATTTGTGCCTACACGTGTCTGGCTGGGGTGATGGATGGTAAACTGGAAATATTAGTAGAGGGAAGGTCACACTAGTGGTGGGATTGGTGTTTGAACATTTAATGCCTGAAAAAACTGTATTATGACAACTTAGTAAATCAGGAGGAAGGAAGGAAGGAAGGAAGGAAGGAAGGAAGGAAGGAAGGAAGGAAGGAAGGAAGGAAGGAAGGAAGGAAGGAAGGAAGAGAGGTAGGGAGGGAGGAAGGAAGAGAGGGAAGGAGGGAGGGAGGGAGGGAGGGAAAAAGGAAGAAAGGAAAGCACCATATTAAAGGACAGGAAAGTGAAATTATCCAGGAAGCATTAAGCAACTGTGGGAACATTTTAATAGAAGGAGCAGTGCTGTTGATGGCAGGATAATAAGACTTTGACCTGGGAAAGGCATGTACATAAGGTTGGATTGTGGGATGTTTTCTATTTACAACAAATTGCTCAGTACAAAACTGTGAGATTGGTGCCAAAGTGATAGCACAGTGAGTAGGGCATTTGCCTTGCACACGGCCAACTCGGGTTTGATCCCCGGCATCCCATATAGTCCCTCAAACCTGCCAGGAGTAATTTCTGAATACAGAGCCAAGAGTAACCCTTGAGCATCACTGGGTTTTGTTTTTGGTGGTCCCAAAACAAAAACAAAACACTGTAAGGTTTAGAGCAATAGTGATACACTGGATAAAGAACTTGGCCCTGGTTTGATCTCTCACACATAAATGACCCTCTGAGTACTGTCAGGGTCACTCCTGAGATAAAGATAGAGATAGTCTCTAAGTATTCAGTCTCCTTCCTTCTCCCTCCACACACACAAAAAAGAAAAATGTGAGACTCAGCAGTGAAGTCCATTATCACATGTCAGGTCTCCCACATCAGCCACATCACATGGTGAATCTTGACCTCTGACATCGAGGCAAACTGACACAGAAGAGGCAGAGAACATTAGTGACCTGCCTGCCCGGCTGGATTCAGATACAACACGTTAATAATTGACCCTTTGCTCCTCGTTCCTTGCACCCCATTCTTCTGCACCTCCTGCCATTCAGTTTAACACACCAAGGCATTTCCTCCTGCCTTCTAGTGTGGCTCCCACAGAAAATCCACACTGTGGAGACGTTATTATTCCCTCACACAGGCTGCATTCCCGACCTCATTCCCGCTTGGACTTTATGCTAGTGTTATTTGAGGTTCTATTTTGTTTCAGGTTTTTGGTTTGGGGGGCCTGGGCCAGTGGTCTTGGTGGAAGATAGCTGCTCCTGACTGTTCTCAGCAGGTCTCCCAGCTGTGCTTAGGGAACTTTGTGGTACTGGGGTCAAATACAGGCCACTTGTCTGCAGAGCCTGGAGTCCAATGTTTTGAACCTTGTTTGAATCTGGTTGACCCAGGTTTATTTTGTCTGGGATGGAGAGGGAACATATTCAGAACCATTCGGAATTACTTCCAGGGCTTGATTTCCCTGGTGCTGGTATACAGGATGAAATAAGGCCTTCTGCTTGCAAAACATGCGTCCCAGCCCTTTACACCATTTTCCTGCAGGACCCAGGTTTTTAGTATGATTTAGTATACTTAGTATGATTTAGTAGGTTATTTTGGGGGTCTAGGAATATAAAAAAATTTCCATATAAATGAATGGTAATTTCTCCTTCATACCATTTTAGCTAAAGCAATGTTTCATAGGAAAAGACTATTTTCACATGGAGGCAAATCTGCTTGGAATCTAGGTTTGGCTTTTATTTGTCCTTTAGTGTCAAAAGGACAACTTTGTAATCACCTATTTCAATGACTTGGAAAGGCTGATGAGGAAATCCTGTCTTCCCTCAATTGCTCTCATAAATAGTCAGGAAAGTTCCTCTATATGCTAGAAATCACACCTTCTGCACTCTCTAACCTCAGATGTCTGTTCATATTGACAATTTCTGTCTACACTTTTGGCCCATTTTTTTTAAGTTTTCATTTATCTTTTTTGTTTCTGTTTTTGTTTTTGGATCACACCTGGCGGTGCTCAGGGGTTACTCCTGGCTCTGCACTCAATAATCACTCCTGGCAGGCACTGGGGACCATATGGGATGCCAGGATTCAAACCAACGCTGACCCTTGGTCAGCTGCTTGCAAGGCAAACGTCTTACCCACTGTGATATCTTTCTGGTCCTTCATTTATCTCTGAGTAGGAAATTTCCTTAAAGTTGTCTTCCAAAGCCTTGTCTCAAATCTTTATTAGAATAATCCTGCTTAGAAACCCTAACTGTTATAGCAGATCATGGAGAAATTATCAGAGAAAAATTCTATGATTCTCCATGTGTTTAAATAGCTTTTTATTATTGAACAGGCTCAGCTGAGACCCTCGCTGAATTATGAAAACAGAGACCTCTACTTTGTGCTTTAAATTTACTTATAGTTTCTAGTCATGGTTGAAGTTGACACCTAGTCAGACATTGTACTCTAAAATTCTATTGTGTGTCTGAATCTCAAAAGTAAAATAGAGTAAGAGTAGACCTGATGCCACCAATCTATTTTTATACCCTCTAGTTCATTCCCATTCCTTCCCCCTCACTTGAACTTTTTATGACAATTTTCCCCTTCCGTAGTACAAACAACTTCCTTTATATATATAATAAAATGAATTTAAGATGTCATCTTCCTGGGGCCAGAGAGATAGCCTTGCATGCAGAAGGACAGTGGTTCGAATCCCAGCATCCCATATGGTCCCCCGAGCCTGCCAGGAGCGATTTCTGAGTGTAGAGCCAGGAGGAACCCTTGAGTGCTGTCGGGTGTGACTCAAAAACAAAACAAAACAAAAAGATGTCATCTTCCTGGCATATGTGTTTAAGCATTATATGTATACTGTGAGAGGCTATGGCACAGCTCAGCAATGCAGCCTCTGTGAAGAACATTTCTTTGAAATGCTCTTGTGTTTTCTAAACTGGCCTCCAGGAGAGCTATCTTCTCACCCATAAGCACCCTTACCTATCTTGTCCCCTTCTTCCTAATTTTTCTTTTCTGGGACTCACCTTCAGTCTCAGGGCCCCATCCTCTGTTTCTCTTATTTTGAGAAACTTCCCCATTGAGTCTTAATCTTGTAAATTCAAGTGAGATGTGGGGAGAAACCACAGGACTGGAAGGATGGGATTATTTAGGTATTAGGAAGTAGCCACAGGAAGAGACCAAGGCCTCCAAACACGTTCTATATTTTAACATAACCCTTCCTCTTACAGCTTTTAACTAGAGAGAAAGATACACATGAAAAAGAGCATGTATTTCTTCTAATCAGATGCATTATGGATAATTGGAGAAGGACATTCTCATAGTACAAGGAGCTGGGAAGGAAGTGGCCTGGAGTAATCTGCTCATCTCTTCCATGGCACCTCAAAGTCATTCATCAATCATAGGTTTTTGGTTATTTTTTTAGGAGTTCAGAGCTACTGCCCACTTTACTATTTAGCTCCTATCCAGGTTTGTTTGGGTTTTTTCATAGCCACAGTTTTAAAAGAAAATATTTTTAAGTAACAATGTTCCTCCTTCTACCTGGGTAGGATTTTTTTTCTTTTTTCTTTTTTGGTTTTTGGGTCACACCCGGCAGCGCTCAGGGGTTACTCCTGGCTCTACGCTCAGAAATTGCTCCTGGCAGGCTCAGGGGACCTTATGGGATGCCGGGATTTGATCCACCGTCCTTCTGTATGCAAGGCAAATGCCTTTTTTCCATGCTATCTCTCTGGCCCCAGGATTTTTTTCTTGAGCACGCTGTGGGATGTGGGCATCAGAATGAGCTGGGTGCTGCTGAGGGGTCCTTGAGTTCTGTCAAGGGGAAACAGGTCTCAGGCATTCTAGGACCTTGTATGCTTCTCAGCAATCTGCCTAGCCCTCCCACTCCTCAGGTATTTTTTTTTCCTCTTGCATTTCTATCAGGGATAGGCCAAGGCATATTTCCCAGGACTGGAGAAGGCCTTTGTAAGCCAGGAGTAGAGCAGTCTGTACTTGTAGGCATTTTTGCAGGAATGTGGTAAAACAGCTGTGACAAACCCAACCTTACTGAGTTTTTTCTTCACATCACTCAGAGCAGCCAAGATGCTTAGGTTTCTATCCTTGGAAGCTGAGAAAAAGGAGCCATTCCTGGGACCAGAGAGAGCAGGATATTTATACTGTACTGGCACTGATGAAATCATGTTCTAGTCCCCCTGGCAATATATCTAGGCAACCACACTAAGGAGAAAGTTTGAACATTAATGACAATTTAGAGAAACTGATTTATTAGGAAGTACAAGTAAATGATTCTATGCTAAGTAGAGCATACAATAGTCAGTTTGTTTTAAGAGAAAAGCAGAAAGGGGGAAACATGGCACAGAACATGCACACAGGAAATATCTGGAGAAAACTGTGAAAGAAATAATTAAAATACACGATAATAAAATGTGCCATCATGATAAATTTGCCATTTCAACCCAAACAGAATTAGGACTGTGCACCCCCTGGGCTGACTATGCAGCTCTCCTTTTGAAAGGGGTTCATGGGGGAACCACAGGGCCTCCAAGCTCAGTAGACAAGAGCTGGTTGTGTTGAAAATGCAAGAGCCAGAAATGACACATACCAAGCAGATGACCAAAAAAAAAAAAAAAAAAAAAAACTAACAGGGAGAAACAGAGGAACCTTTTCTTCTTTCTCCTAGGGAGGAAAAAAGCGTCAAATCCTACCTCTCTCTATTTACCTCTCAAGAAAGAGCCTTTAAACTAGGAAAGGAAAACCTAGGTGACAAACTTGCTCTGCTATGACCAATATGATTTTAGCCATTAAATTTACTATTCCCAGCTTGCAATTTCTTCATAATAGGAAATATAAAACTAATTTTTTTTTTTGCTTTGTTTGGGGCCACACCTGATGGTACTCAGGGCTTTTTCCTGGTGGGAGTAAGCTGGTCGGGATGGGTGGGGGAAGTTGTATGGGGTGCTGGGGATCAAACCAGGATCAGCTGTGTAAAAATGCCTTACCCAGTGTACTAACTCTCCAGCACCAGGAGACTAAACTCTAAAGTCTGTGAACTTTCTTTGTGTGCATTTTTTGTCTTTATAGGTAAATATTTATTTATCTTTAATATAAAATGAGTGCTAAAGAAATAAACCAGAATTTTTTTTAATTACACAAATTTTAAGCAAGTACCATTAGCCTGAACAAAGCACTCTATTTTGATAAGGGAAATAGAGAATCTTGTAACCCAAGCTAGATTTCTATCTTAGTCTCAGAGTTTTCTAGGCATACTTGCATTTAGTAGGGAAAAAAAAACCAAAAAACATTTCTCTTGGAAGTGCATAAACTGACTTGAGAACACCCCAAAAATTGTGACTGCTTCCTCATATTGAGAAAAGGGTTTGCTTCCAAGTGGTCGAGAGGGGGCAACTGTACCGAAAGAGGCTGGATGCCAGCGTGGGGTCATGGAGGCCAGTGGACTGCGGAGTGAGCTTCCCTCCCAGGCTCTTCTGGTTCAAGCTGGTCTGCCTGCCATGGATCACAGGCTGCTTAACAGGCCTTAGCAAGGCCTTAGCAGATTCCCTAAGGGAGCTTCAATGCCAGTGGACATTGACAGGAGCCATATAAGTAGCACAGAAAAGTCTTGCTTTGTGAGACATCCCCTTAAAGACACCCAGCTATCACAAGAAGCTCTTAAGTCTGGTAGTAGTGTACAAAGTACACCCTCGTGTAAGAATTAGATCAGGAGCATTTAGGTCGGCATATATATAGGCTCAGCACTTCTGCTCAGTATAATACTGTCCACCTCGGTGAATTTGCCTGAAAAGACCTAGGGTCAGGGATAGAGCTGTTAGATACCCAGATCCTAAGGCTTCACTTTCCTTACATACACAGCTTGCTTCACTGGAAATCTGGAGAGGCAACCAGGAAATTAGCAGTATCTCTGAGCTCAAGTCAACACGCCTCCGTCTTTCAATTCTCCTCACTGCTGGAGTGATAGTACAGCCAGTAGGGTATTTATTTGCCTTGCATACAGTCAATCCAAGTTCAATCCCCATTAGTCCAGATCCCCTGAGCACTACCAGGAGTAACCCTGAGTACTGCTGGGTCTAGTTTCAAGACAAATAAGCTAACAAAAAGTTATTTTTGTTTTCGGTGTTATAGTGAATGGAAGGATTTGTTGACATGGCTCTCTGTGCAACTAAAGGGCAAAGACTTTTGGATATCTCTATCCCTCTAGCACCGTGCTATATAAATAGAATCAGATCTAGGGAGAAGATTTGCATTTCAGTGTTGTATTATCCTGAACAAGATACTGACCTTTTGATTTTCCTACTTTGACAAACATATGGATCATTAGGAAGGATATAAATGACTTTTGTATAATAAGCATTATCAATAATTTAACTGCCTTTTTCATGCCAAATCAACAATATTATGTACCAAATGTTCCCTACTCTTAATAGAAGCCAATCTTAATGTTTAACCGGGACTTTGACATAACCACTAATACTGTGAGAGCATGTCCACATTCTCAAAAGCCAGGTCACTTTCCTTTTATTACGCACTTAAAGCTACTTCATATATCTGACTAAATAATTGTAATACATCTTTTCAAATAATTTTTTATTATTGATCATTATTTATTTTTATTTTTATTTATTTTTGTTTTTGTTTTTGGGTCACACCCGGCAGTGCTCAGGGGTTACTCCTGGCTCTATGCTCAGAAGTCGCTCCTGGCAGACTCGGGGAACCATATGGGATGCCGGAATTCGAGCCACCAACCTTCTGCATGCAAGGCAAACCCCTTACCTCCATGCTATCTCTCTGGCCCTTTGATCATTATTTAATGAAACAGCATTATTGCTATTAACAAATCCAAAATACAGATAACTTATCTAGAGGAAAATAAAAGGACTTTACCCCCCTTATGAAACTTTTTATGACTACTGAAACTATAATTTACTCACCAGAAACTAGAAATACCTTTTGTAATGATAACATGTAGTTCTTATCCTTATCCATTTCTTTGAGCCATAGGATTTAAATCATTGGATTGTTTTAAATCATAGGATTATGAAAATTTACTAGGATTTATACAAATTCACTGATCAAAGCTATCAAGCAAGCAAAATTTTTGTTATTGTTGTTTTCATTTTATACCCAGTGACGCTTAGGGTTTACTCCTGGCTATGTGCTCAGAAATTGCTCCTGGCTTGGGGGACCATATGGGACGCTGGGGGATCTAACTGGGGTCCATCCTAGGTTAGCAAGTGCAAGACAAAAGCCCTGCCACTCCTGCCACAGCTCCGGCAAGCAATTTTTTAAAATATAATATTTTAGGGGCCGGAGAGATAGCATGGAGGTAAGGCATTTACCTTTCATGCAGAAGGTCATTGGTTCAAATCCCGGCATCCCAGATGGTCCCCCGTGCCTGCCAGGAGCAATTTCTGAGCACGGAGCCAGGAAAAACCTCTGAGCACTGCCGGGTATGACCCAAAAACCACACACACAAAAAAAATTTTTTTTAGAGTCTTGCCATTCGAGGCATGTTTTTTTCCACTCTCGTTTTTCTTTTTGTACAGTACAGATCCCTAAAACATAAAAGATAATCTACAGAATGAGACCAGTTATGGCTCCAGTACAATCCTGTGTTCGATGAACTTCTGAATTTGTTACCCTCCAAGAGATCATTTTTCTTGAGATGCTGTCATAATATTAGAAAGATCAATGTCAGATTGCTGAAAGATTCCTCATTCAACTGCCACCCAAAGAAAGCCTTTACTTTCAGAAGAATTTCCCAGCCTCTGAGTCTCTGACTCACTGTAAGGCTGGAATTTGTTGATGTAAAGGGGGGGACATTCCTTCATGTCCGCCTTTCCCTAGTCCTACACTGCATTCCTGAAGGGAGGGAAGTCCTTGAAGGTACAAGGCCACTCAACTCTCTTGAAGGTGTGGTTCAAGGAACTAGAAATGCTTCCCACAGGGCAGATTTTTCACCAGCTCTGACAGGAAGGGCTCAGAGTTCTTAGCAATTTCACTCCACATGTGGGAGTCATGTTGGTTGTCACGGTAACTGAGTAGGTGTGATAGCAGGGTAGATGCTATTGGAATTCAGTGGGTTGAGACCAGAGATGATACATTCTCCTGCCATCTAAAATATTATTTTATAAAACAGTCTTGTCCCAGGTGCCACTTTTAATTATTTAATTAATTTATTTATTTATGTAAAGAACATAAAGTGCACCCTTTACCCCAGGGTTAAGGTAGAAATGGTAGGACACCAGAGGCAAATGAAAAAGCTTAAACAAAGACTTTCATAGAAATGGAGTAAATAGCCTCTTTGAGTCCTTTAAACTGTAAGATTGAATAAAGTCAACTTTGCAAATGATCTGCATCATACTCTGGGATTGCTAACTGATATTTTCTTTTTTTGTTTTGTTTTTTGTTTTGTTTTTGTTTTTTGTTTTTGGGTCACACCCAGCGATGCTACAGGGGTTACTCCTGGCTGTCTGCTCAGAAATAGCTCCTGGCAGGCACGGGGGACCATATGGGACATCGGGATTCGAACCAACCACCTTTGGTCCTGGATCGGCTGCTTGCAAGGCAAACACCGCTGTGCTATCTCTCTGGGCCCTAACTGATATTTTCTATATGATGAGCTAGCTCCCTATTCTTTTGCCCTTCCTAGAAGAGAACAGGCACACAGAGATAGCAAGGACACTCCTCACCAAGCTGTTGTATTGGTAGAATAGTTCCCCACTGCATGCATCGTCCAGACCCATTAAGAGGAAACTGTAGAAGTAAGAAAGGAGAAATCTTGGGGCCAGAGCGGTGGCACAGTGGTAGGGCATTTGCCTTTCACGTGGCTGATCCAGGACGGGCTTCAGTTTGACACACCCCCCCTGCGTCCCATATGGTCCCCCATGCCAGGAGCGATTTTTGAGTGTCATCAGGTTTGCACCCCCCCCCCCCAGGAAAAAAAAGAAAGAGGAAATCTGGGAGGCATGCAAGTAGGGGGTTGAAGCAGTGAAGCAATGTAAAGGAACTGCCTGGCACAGATTACAGTTCCACTATTCACACTATACATGCCACCTGAAGCAAGTTACTTAACTTACAAGGTGAAAGAAAGAAATTGGAGCTGTGGAACACTGGACAAGACTTGTTCAAATAGAGATGGGGATCAAACACCTGCTCCTGGATTTTGGTGAACAAGCTAAGAGAGGCACTTCCAAACAATACAGACTTACTACATTTTTGGATTAAAATGTTTTTATAAACAATGTATTTGTATTGTTGTTGTTTTGGGGCCATATCTGGTGATGCTTAGCAGTTACTTCTGGTTCTGCATCAGTGCTTGGGCAGTGCTTGGGAAAACATATAGGATTCTTGGATTGAACATGGGCCAGTCATGTGTAAGGCAAATGCCCTACCTACTGTACTATTGCTCTGGCCCCATCAATATATTCAAAGGGACCTCAAGACCCATCAACTTGTGGAACTCCTCAACAATTGTCAGTCCTTAACATTCAAATACTCTCTCATAAGTAGAGTAAAATGTGGGATCAGAGAGAGGACAGTGGACAAGGCAATTACCTTTCACATGAAAAGATTTTAATTTTCTGGCACCAAATTCATAAGGTTTCCTGATCACTACCAGGAATAATCCCTCAGTGTGAAATCAGGAATAATCCCTGAGGACTGCCTGCTTTAGCTTCCCAAACAAGCAAGCAAATAAACAGAATTTTCAGAGCTGAGTCTAAAGACTCTCAGAGGGCTGGAGCAATAGCACAGTGAGTAAAGTATTTGCCTTGCATGAAGCCGACCTAGGTTCGATTCCCACCATTCCATATGGTCTCCTGAGCCTGCCAGGAGTGAGTCTTAAACTCAGAGCAGGAGTAACCCCTGAACACCACTGGGTGTGGCCTCCTAAAACAAAAACAAATAAAAGCTCTCAGAGATGAGGAGTGTGAAATAGTGGGTTGTGCGTTCCACAATCCCCAGAGAGGAAGAGGGATTCTCATGCCCCCTGTCATGATAGGACAAAAGATGCAGGTCTGGCAGCAATTCTGATGCAGGAAATAATCAATACACAGTTGGGAAGGAATAGCAGGCCAGAAACTCACACCACTAGCCGTTCACCCACAAGCCAGTTGCTCTACCACGTGGAACCACTAGCAAGATGGCAGTTTCTCCTCCTCCAGGCCTCTAACGCAGCCTTTATTTGGAAAAACAAAGCCCACCCCCAAGGGAAGGGGAAAAAGTCAGATGAGGAGGCATCGGGGAAACATCTTTAACAAGAAAACCAATGGGGGGCTGGAGAGAAACCAAAGAAACCAATAGAGAGACATCTACTTAGAAGGCAATATGAGGACCAATCCAAAGGCCTCTACCAATTAGGAGAAGCAATTGGGTGTATCATACAGAGACCAGAATATGAGAGACATTTCTCACACCTATATTTATTGCAGCACTATTCACAATAGCCAGGCTCTGGAAACAACCAAGATGCCCTTCAACAGACAAATGGCTAAAGAAACTGTGGTACATATATACAATGGAATATTATGCAGCCGTCAGGAGAGATGAAGTCATGAAATTTTCCTATACATGGATGTACATGGAATCTATTATGCTGAGTGAAATAAGTCAAAGGGAGAGAGAGAGAGAGAGAGAGAGAGAGAGAGAGAGAGAGAGAGACGCAGAATAGTTTCACTCATCTATGGGTTTTAAGAAAAATAAAAGTTATTTTTGCAACAATCCTCAGAGACAATGAGAGGAAGGCTGGAACTTCCAGCTCACTTCATGAAGCTCACCACAAAGAGTGGTAAGTGTAGTTATAGAAATAACTACACAGAGAACTACCATAGGCATGTGAATGAATGAGGGAACTGGAAAGCCAGTCTGGAGTACAGGTGGGGGTGGGGTGGGATGGAGGGAGATTTGGGACATTGGTGGTAGGAATGTTGCACTGGTGAAGGAGGGTGTTCTTTACATGACTGAAACCTAATCACAATCATATTTGTAATCAAGATGTTAAAATAAATAAAAAATTAATAATAAAAAAGAATATGAGAGAGCAAGCCAATTTTGTTTGTATTTAAAAGTTTTTTCTTTAAAAATTATTGAGGGATGGGGCCGGGTAGGTGGCGCTGGAGGTAAGGTGTCTGCCTTGCAAGCGCTAGCCAAGGAAGGACCGCGGTGAAGGACGATGTGAAGTGATATCTTATTGTTGCTTTGATGTGCACTTCCCTGATCATCAGTGCCGATGAACACTTTTTCATGAGCCTTTAATCTGCCTGTATTCTATCCATATTGCTATTGCTACAAGCTTTCTGAAGAGAAATATTTAAATGTCAAAATAACCACTTTCTTTGAGTGCAGAAATAGCATTCCCTCCTCCCCCCATTCCATAATTCTCTGCCTAATTTCATGATAAATACAGAATAAACCTTGATTTAAGTAATCAAAATACTGCACCTTAAACCAGCTTGCCAAAAGTCTATCAAAATTCTAGGCTTAATAAAATATACATCTGGGCCCAGAGAGATAGCACAACGGTGCTTGCCTTGCAAGCAGCTGATCCTGGACCAAAGGTGGTTGGTTCGAATCCCGGTGTCACATATGGTCCCCCGTGCCTGCCAGGAGCTATTTCTGAGCAGACAGCCAGGAGTAACCCCTGAGCACCACTGGGTGTGGCCCCAAAACCAAAATAAAATAAAATAAATAAATAAATAAAATAAAATAAAATATACATCCAGGAGCCAAAGAGATAGCGTGGAGGTAGGGCATTTGCCTTGCATGCAGAAGGATGGTGGTTCGGATACCAGCATCCCATATGGACCCCCGCATCTGCAAGGAGCGAGTTCTGAGTGTAGAGCCAGGAGTAACCCCTGATCACTGCCAGGTGTGAACCAATACCCTACCCAGATAAACAAAAGAAAAGAAAATATACATCCATCCAATGTTTTGTGTTTTAGGTTCAAAGTGTAATTGTTTAAAGTGTAAGCATTCTGGCACCAGGCTCCCCAATGAGGGTGATGCAAGGGTAGGCAAGGGTCTCTTCCAGCCTGTAACCTTGGAGGCCAGAGTCAGGAAAAGGTGGGAAGACTGAGAGTCACAGACCACTCGCAGGGATGTATTGTCAGAGCAATAGGCTTTGTTTATTGAAGATAGGGACAAGGCTTTTAAGGGCAAACTTTAGGCGGGAAACAGCAACAAGATGGTATGCAGAGATAACAGTCACAGGTACATGGCATCATTGATTTGGATGGTATGCAAAGATAGCGGTTACAATGCTCATGGCATCATTAAATTAGGAAGTATGGAAAGATGGCAGTTGCAATGCTTATGGTGCTATTAGCCTAGACCGGTTGTTTGACCTTAATGATTTTCTCTTTAGCTCCTTCTGCACTCATAATAGCAGGGACACAAGTCTCTAAACAGATACTTTCTTTTATATTCAAGGCCAGCTTGCAGAAATCTCCTTAATTCCCAGCCTCTCTCCCCAAGTCTCCATCTCTTTACTTTATAAGATCTGTGTGAGTTATGCAGGAGGGGTTTGTACCTATGGGGTTTGTGCTTGTCTTAGGTTGTCCTGGTGACACCTAAAAGATGTCCCAGAATCTTACCTGTCATTGACTACCAAACCAGCCTTTAGGTCATGGGTTTCTGCTAACATAACATATGCTGCAGCATTCTGTTTCCGGTTTGCACTGTTAATTCATTTACTACATTAGCAAGCATTGCAACCATGTGAAAATGGCTTTTAATCATGGCCACCAGATAATTTAAAATGTAAGGTCCAAAAGTAGTGATAAACAAATAATTAACGGTCCTGCCAATGCAGATAAAAGGGTAGAAAGTCATTGGGACCAATTAAGCCGATTTTGATACCAAGACTATCCTGCCTCCCACTCTTTTTATTCTTTATTCAATTTCCACCTGCAATTTATTAATAGAGTCCTCAGCCAGTCCAGTATGGTCAGTATAGATGCAACACTCTTTACGTAGGGCAACACAAAGGCCACCCTCTTTTAGGAACAATCTTTCCAGGTCTCGTCAATTTTGCAGCACCACCTTGGCCATGGAACATAGGGAAGTCTGCAGGTGTGTGACAGAGTTGCTGATTTCAGCCAAATCTTCCTCAATTTGTCATCTCATTGCAGCGATGGCTGCGTGCTGGGTTCCAAGGACTGCTTTTCTGGTGGCTGCTCCTGGCTTAAAAGGAGGCCATAGTAACAGCGACCACAGTGCCAGGGTCCTGCTTAAAGTGAGTCATGATGGCAGAGGCGTACATATCTGGAACAGAAGGCCAGGTAACTCAGGGAATTAACTGAACAATGATACATATATACGGATCATTGCTTAAAAATGCTGATAGATGTAGGCATTTGGTAAGGGCTATATTTTTACACAGTCATTGCCTGATGGTTGGAACTGCCCTATCAGAAAAAGGAGATGTCCAATTGGTAAAATTGAGGCAAAAAGGGGGATGATTGTACTGGGATTGTATAGGGAATCCACTATATAAGCAAGAGCCTTGACCCAGATGGACCTGTCCAAATGTCACATTAAACATTCGCATACCCCGAGCAGTTTCGTTTGGGGTATGCAAATGTTTAATGCGATTTTTTGCATTTTTTTTCTTACTAATACGATTTTTTATTGCGAATATTCAGTAAGCAAAATCCCTTATGCGGCCCTGCCTCACCCCGACTTTGCCCAGGTAAATTGAGTTTGAGACCCCTGGTTTAAAACAAAAAAAAACTTTTTTTTTCTCTTTAGCCAATTTCTACTCAATCATAAACATAGCAAAAATACAACACAATTTGAATACACAATGTAAATGAAAACCAGATACAAACTGACAAACAAAATGAATAAAAAGCAAAATTTCCAAAATCCTCATCCCTTGGGGGATAGAAACAAAAGCAATCCTTGATGTCAATAATTACTAAATGCAAGTTACTAGAAATGGTTGGAATCCATGGCACACCCCTTGGGGGGGGGGTTCCTTTGAATTATCATTCTCTTATTAATCTTTTTAAAATTTGCAACATAAGCCATTTCAGAGGTCCTTCAGGGCTGCTTGATGGTCTAATGTGGCCAAGCTTTAGTTGTTACTTGATTATGTGGTTTAAAGCGTCCAGTTTAATTTAGGACAGAAGTCACTGTTTCACTTCTGTCCCCTCCTTCCATTTAATTTTGGGGACCAGTGAAATAGTGGCCTGAACTATTGGAGGGACGATGCATCCTTTTTGGTTTGCTTTTGCCTGCCTCAGTATATTCTGCCCTAACAAGTTGTTTTTAAAACCTCTGGCCACTAATGGTTTAATGAAACCAGAATCTCCATCTGAATCAACCCATTTAATAAAGTTCTTGTTTTCAAAGGTTCCTAATGGAAAGCTGCCCACACTTTCCACTTCAGGTCCTGCAGACTGGTCCCATTCACTTGGAGTTTCCTCCGTTTGTTGTTGTTGTTGTTGTTGTTGTTGGTGGTGGTGGTGGTGGTGGTGGTTTTGGTTTTTGGGTCACACCCAGCAATGCTCAGGGGTTACTCCTGGTTCTAAGCTCAGAAATCACTCCTGGCAGGCTTGGGGGACCATATGGGATGGCGGGATTCGAACCACTATCCTTCTGCACGCAAGGCGAATGCCCTACTTCCATGCTATCTCTTCGGCCTCGAGTTTCCTCTATTCTAATAGTGGTTCTATATACCCTGGAATCCAACAGAGAAAACACTGTGCCCCTCTGTTGACAGACAATTTTGGCCGGATGCCTCCCCCTATTATAGGAACTACCCAATTGATTTGCACTCTTCCTTTTTTTTACTGAAGGCCCTTGGGGCTTAAGCCAATCTTTAAAAGCATCCTTAAACACATCTGATTCCTGGGCTATTGTAGATGTAAAGACTGGCTTAGGCCAATCTACATTAGGATTTATGCTAGTTGTAATTTGTGGTGTTAAATGCACCAAAGTTTTAAGGGGGTCATGAGGGGGTCACAAGGGGTTGAGGGCTGCCCGCTATTAGTTTAAAGCCTGCTCTTGCTTCTCATCCTCAGTAGGCTTCCCTTCTTTATCAAACCTAGACTTGCATTCACTTCTACTATGATAGCCTTTTTTACAGCGTGGACACAGCATACGTGGTTTGCCTTGCCCTTGGTGTCCTCTACCATTATTAGGACACTGTCTTTTAAAGTGGCCCTTTTCCCCACAGGTGAAGCATGTATTGCTATTATTTGCAGTTTGCGATTGGGGCTTCTCTCTTGCAGCCAGGGCTCAGATAATAATATTTGCCTGCGCCTGAAACGCAGCGGCTAGGCTGTCATTTTGAGATTTAATGGTGGAAACCAATATTTGAATATGTTTGCAAGGGTCCTCCTATATCTTTATTAGCACATTGTAGGGTACCTATCTGAGACCCACCCATTTCTGGGAGGGGTCTTGGGAACCGGATAATAGGTGTGACCTTACCTGCAAGACCCGGCCGGCCCATTCCTGGGAGGGGTCTTGGAATAGGTAGATAAACCCGGAAGCCAGGGGATTAGGGGCTTTGCCTTTTGGCCCTGCTGGGCTCTCGGAGGAAGATGGCTGAATTATAAGATGCAGGGCTAAGAATGGCTGAATGCTTAAAAGGTTATGAGATAGGCCACACACATGTGGTGAATAGGGCATGAATAAAGATGATACTTCCTGAAGCCTGCGTGTGAGTGAGTGATTTCGCGTTTCACCTGGGCCTGGAACTCGCCGGCTGGATGGGGATGAAGCCACGTGGCTGGGGCCTAAGCACAAAGGCCTCCATCCATCGCCATCCAGCCCCATCGTTAATTAATTAACACAACACACATATCCATGTAGACATGCCCTGCCCTTTAAGGCCAGCGCATGCTAAGCGATGTCCATTGGTCATGCATCTCAAATCATAACTTTAGTCATATGGTCCCTAATATTCCCTGGGAACACTCTCCTGTGCGTACTTTTTTCTACTCTGTCTATAAAGGTAGGCAAATTTGCATTAAACCTGTTAGAGAAGATTCCATTAAAGGGGCTGTGACCACTGGAGATACTACTAGAGGGCCATTTTGATTGAAATTACAGTGTGTGGGGGGGCATTCCCACCCTCAAAAAAAAATGTCTTGAGCACTCTGGTCCTTATCTGTTTTTAGTGCTCTAAGGGTGGATTTTTCTACCTTTGCAGGAAAGTTTTCCATTGCCAGAAGGCAGAGATAAGGGTGCCAGTTGTCAAAAGCAATAGGACAAAAGTGGAAGCAATCTGCCAAATATTTTGGGACAGTGTTTTGCTTTAACCAATATGTGCCTAATTGTTGCACGAACTTCCTTCTGCAGGGGACAGGTCTTTATCTGGAAAGACCTGATCGTGACCCCCTTATCCTATCACAGGTGAATTTATGGCCTCCATCCTAGAGACTTATTTGGAGGACCTGTGCCAGAGGGGATATTCAGACTGCGTCTATAAAGAGGAATGTCATAGATTGAGAGACAAGAGATTTTTAGAATTAAAGGCACAGCAGAGGAGAAATTGTTGAACAGAGAGCCAGAAAAGGAAAGGAAGAAAATAAAGCAAATGGGCAATGAGAAAGAAAAAGAAAAGGAATGCAATGGCATAAATTCGACTACACACACACACACACACACACACACACACACACACACACACACACACACACACTAAACTGCATGAGTCACAGGGCTCTATAAAACAACAACCCGAGCCCTAAAAGGAAAAATAATTCACCTTGATCCGCAATGAATTAATGGCAGCTGGAAGCAACCCCTTGTCCTGGAAGCATTCGATGGTCCTGAGAAAGCACATTGGGCACAAGATGTAGGGTTCTGGTGCCAGGCCCCCAGCCTCTCTCCCTACAGTAATTTTTATGAATATGCACATACACGTGCTTTCTTTCATGAAGAATTCTTCCAGGTGTTTCCAAGAAATTGAAACTAAATAAAAACGAAGTGGACTTTAAACTCCACACTATGTGGAGTTCAAACCTCCACTCTTTTTTTGTTTTGTTTTGTTTTGTTTTGTTTTTTTTTTGGGCCACACTCGGCAGTGCTCAGGGGTCACTCCTGGCTGTCTGCTCAGAAATAGCTCCTGGCAGGCACGGGGGACCATATGGGACACCGGGATTCGAACCAACCACCTTTGGTCCTGAATGGCTGCTTTCAAGGCAAATGCCGCTGTGCTATCTCTCTGGGCCAAACTGATTTTTTCTTTTTTTGTCTATGTACCCCACCCAGTGATGCTCAAGAGTTACTTCTGGCTATGCACTCAGAAATCCCTCCTGGCTTGGGGGACTAAACCTCCACTCTTTATTTAAAATGATTTCTCCTATCTTATGTGGAACCATAAATTTTAAGATTGGAGACATGATAATGTATCTGGAGAGATTACATAGTAGGTCAGGTGCTTGCCTTTCATGTGGCTAAACTAGGTTTAATCACTGGTACTACATATGGTCCCCCAACACTGTCAGGAGTGATCCTGAGTACAGAGCTGCAGTGAATCCTGCATACCTCTGGGTGTAGCCCCAAAAATAAAACAAAAAAATGATCTTGTTGAAATAAAAAGACCATGGTGCATACTAAAATTTGATGTTTCTCTCAAGTAAAATGATAGTTGTAACAATATAATTAACAAAATATGAACATTCTTTTTCTTACTGTATTATAACTCAAATATTTTTGGTTAATACTTTATGTTTTTAATTAATTTATTTTCTTGGCTCATACTTTTTTTTTTTTTTTTTTTTTGGTTTTTGGGCCACACCCGGTAATGCTCAGGGGTTACTCCTGGCTATGCGCTCAGAAGTCGCTCCTGGCTTGGGGGACCATATGGGACACTGGGGGATCGAACCGCGGTCCTTCCAAGGCTAGCGCAGGCAAGGCAGGCACCTTACCTTTAGCGCCACCGCCCGGCCCCGGCTCATACTTTTTTATATATATTTTTTAATTTTTTATTTTTAATTATGAGAACAAAGATGCAAAGAAAGAGGATAAGGTAAAGTTACAGTGGAAGGTCAATCACCCATAAACAGAATTCTCATAAGTCCCCTTGCTGATATCTTAACTTTGAACTTTCAGCCAAAGAACATTAAGAAAAATAAAACAGAGCCCATGTACAATTACTTTGCCCCTCAAGTTCCCAGATTGTAATACACAAAGCAATCTAAAACCATAAAACTTATGTAACTCCTTAATCATTGAAGGCAAAGTACTTTTTTACATTTCCAGGCACATGCATATTAGTTTAAGTTAACCTCAAAAGTTTAAGTGGGTTGTTTTTCTTAAGGATTAGAGTTAAAGGAGCACAGTAAAAACGGTGTTAGAGTGGCAATTAGTGTTTGCATAGGCCCACCAAAATATGAGAGACATGGAAAGGAAAAGCCTTGGCCTAAATACAGGGAGACCCTACCCCTGAAGTTTCCTGGCATAAGACCAACTCTAGGCTCTAGGCAAACTAGTTTGTCCAATCCAAGTCATTGTCTGTAGTGCCAATATTTTATTAGTGCCAACTTTTATTTTTCACACAGTCTCAGTTATTGATATCATGTTTCTGTATTAAAGATCCTGGAATCTGCATATCCTACATTGCAGTCAGGATGGTGCGGAGCATCCTCTCATTTCACCTCACAATTAAAGGGCAATGTAGAGAACCCTGTCCAGTATGCAGGTCGTTATTGTTGTCAAGTCTTCTTAGTGTTAAGGGAAGTCTCTTTTGAGCAGGTCGATGTCAGAGCAGTGGTAAGGTCTTCCCTGGTAGAGGATTGCTTCCAGGTGTTGTTATAAAAAACCTTGGATGTTTCATAGATAGCTTCCCTGGTATAGGGGTGAATGGAGGATGCCCATTTTTCTGAGGCTTGTGCCTGGTCATTATATCAATATTCAGGGTGTAAGGTCCCATTGCACTACAAGATTTGTGTGTTCCTATCTCTATTAGATAAGAACTTATTTGTATGTATAGTATTTTCCCATTTTAATGTACCTATGAAAACAAGGAGCAATGCCACGTGGCGTTATCAGCGCATATGGGGGCCATAAGAACAAGTCCAACAATCCCCATGGCATGGTTAAATTATAAGTATTAAACTCTTTCACCAAAATTTCTTATTGAACAGCTCACAAAGAGAAGAAAAGATAAAAAGTGGGTAGAATCATCACTGTAAAAGAATATTTAGTAAGAGTTATAGCTGTGGGCCCGGAGAGATAGCACAGCGGTGTTTGCCTTGCAAGCAGCCGATCCAGGACCAAAGGTGGTTGATTCGAATCCCGGTGTCCCATATGGTCCCCGGTGCCTGCCAGGAGCTATTTCTGAGCAGACAGCCAGGAGTAACCCCTGAGCATCGCCGGGTGTGGCCCAAAAACCAAAAAAGAAAAAAAAAGAGTTATAGCTGTCAAAGAAAATACACATAAACTATTCAAAAGACATATGTGTCCATTTATGTCTTTTGAAATAGTTGGGGATTGTTAAATCCAATGCACAACTTTGGTCTGTGATTAGGACTGTGCAGTACTGAAGTTAAAAAGAATAAATGTGGGGTACTAATGGTTGAGGGTGAGAAAGTTAAGGAGATGTGCTATGCCTCTGGTCCCAAGAAATTATTTTTGGATTCTCTGCCTGTGTACACTCCTTGGATTAACATCAATACCCCGATGCCTCACTACATTAGTGTTAGCTACAAAATATTGACTCTGAAATTGACTTTTTAAATTCCTCTTTCAAATTCCATTTCTTCTCTGGAAATTGAAATTTGAAAATGTTTACACATTTAAAATGAGCCTTCTTTCCATTTCAAAATGTTTCTTGTAGCTCAAACAAATATTATTCCAAACACAATTTCTTACCTGTAAAACTCAATATTAGTCTCCAACATAATTTATTTCCCTTTCAATGTTAATATCAGAATAACTTAAGATGTCTCAAGACAAGTTACCCCAGTGAAAATAATTATAACAATAACACTCATTTTTATATTGAAAGAGAGAAAATGAATATTTCAGACTCCCATTTTTGTGACATAAATTCTAGTATTTTGGGATTTCAGCTTCATACACTTTCTCTTTTTGGGGATTGCACTAATAAGGTTGCTTCTAAAATACTTGATTCTATTCCACTTATTTACACAAACCTGCTTCCATATACTCCTGTAGAGAAGTTGCTGTTTATAAAGAACAGTAATGAGAGAGAGAGAAAGAGAGAGAGAGAGAGAGAGAGAGAGAGAGAGAGAAAGAGAGAGAGAGAGAGAGAAGGGTAGAACCACTATTGCCTTTTATTTCTGCATATCTCCTGAAGTCTGCCAGGGGTAGGTGGGGAGAGAAGAGGAGAGGAGAGGAGGGGGTGGAAGAGGACGGGAGGGGAGGGGAGGGAAGGGGAGCCCTGGCCACTTCCAACTGTCAGGCTTTTTTTTTAATTTTTATATTAGGCCATTGTCAGTTGGGGGGAGGGGAGGAGTTGTCAGGTGTCCCAGTCCAACTGCCATTGGGGGAAATCATCACCCCATAAAAACATATTAACTAAATTTTTTTTTTGATTTTTGGTTTTTGGGTCACACCCAGCAGCGCTCAGGGGGTTACTCCTGGCTCTATGCTCAGAAATCACTCCAGGCAGGCTCAGGGGACAATATGGATGCCGGGATTCAAATCACCGTCCTTCTGTATGCAAGGCAAACGCCTTACCTCCATGCTATCTCTCCGGCCCCAAAATTTTGTGGTTTTTGGACCACACTCAGTGACGCACGCTCAGGGGTTACTTTTGGCTATGCACTCAGAAATCGTCCCTAGCTTTGGGGACCATATGGGTCTCCGGGGGGATGGAACCACGGTTCTTTCTAGGTCAGCCGTGTGCAAGGCAAACACCCTACCACTGTGCCACCACTCCAGCCCTGTTATATTAACTAATTTGTTTAAATACATCAACACACAAGGAAGAGATGAAACAATAAATTATCACATTAGAATCATCTCACATAATTTAGGATCGTGTGTGTGTGTGTGTGTTTGTGAGAAATGCAAAAATATTGAAAAGTGTTGAATCTTTGTGAGAAGTAGAGAAGTATATGAATGGTTTATTTTTTCCTTTCTCTTTTCTTTAATAGAAGCCACACCTAGGAGAGCTCAGTGAACCATGTGGAGTTAAGAGTTGCATTCAGAGCATGCACTCTACCACTTGAACTTTCTCTCACCTCTGCAGTTTTTTCAGCTTTTATTTATTGTTTATTTGGTTTTTATTTTTGTTCTTGGGCCATTCCCACTGGTACTCAGGATTCATGCTTGATGGTGGTTGGATGAAATATATGTAGTCCAGAAGATAAAACCTGGGTGGGCCACAATGCCAGTCATATGCCTGAGCATTGCCAGATATGGACCATAAAACAAAAACAAAAAGAGAAAAGAAAAGGATGGAATCGGAAAGCTAGAAGGCATTGCTCTACACAAGGTTTGAATGGAGTCCCTGCTTCTACTCTTAGTACCATATGGTTTTTTTTCAGATACCACTGTGGATATGAAACAAAAATAAATAAAAGGAAAAAGAGAATACTGTTACTCTGGTCTCAGACAGAGATGATGGGGAATTGAACCATGGTGGCAGGTGTAGACATGGAAAGAAGTGGACAGACTTGGACACAATTATAAGCATGCATGGGAACTACTTACTAAATGGAAAAGAAACCTCAAGATGCCTGAAGTCATGAGAAATCTAAATGGATTTCAATATCAACCAAAGGTAAAGTAGCAACAATTTTAGTTCTACTAGAAAAATGAAATTATGTGAAGTGATGATGTTTTTATAGGCTTCACCCCCAACAAGGACAGGTCCCAAGTAGGCCAAAGAAATCTGATGTCATGCCAGGAAGTCTGGGAACAAGAATGGCTGCTTTCTTCCCTCATCTTTCATGATAATGAGAAAGGCATAGGGAATATTGGGAGATAAAGTCAAATCCCACAGCATTTGATATCTCAGTAGAAAAGATTCTATTATTTTCCTCACTTCCTCACTTCTTTTTTTATATATTTGACAATTTAATACAATATTTATTAGCAATGAGTGTTGAGAAAATTATTTTCCTCTACATACAAAAATACAGATTTGGACACCGAAAACAATCAGTACAACTACCATGAAAAATTGGTCCTTCAAAGAAAATGGAGGTGGAGGGCAACTCAAGGCATTGTCTGCTATTAGGACAAACCAATAGGAGCTAAGGCTCGGACTCCGAGACTAAGCCAAAGGGTTAAAGTCGCACTCGAGAGCCAGCCAGAGCCAAGTGGTGCTGAGGCCTCAGGCCGACCTAACAGACATCAACCTCTAGTCAGGCCAGTAGAAGTCTTGCCTCGGCCAGCATCTGCCATTTCATGAGTATAGACAAATGTTAACATTGGTGTCTTTACTGGCCACCAAACTGACTTCCCGACCCATTCCTCACTTCTTTTTTTTTTTTTTTTTTTGGTTTTGGGGTCACGCCCGGCAGCGCTCAGGGGTTACTTCTATTCTACACTCAGAAATAGCTTCGGGGGGCCGGGTAGGTGGCGCTGGAGGTAAGGTGTCTGCCTTGCAAGCGCTAGCCAAGGAAGGACCGCAGTTCGATCCCCCGGCGTCCCATATGGTCCACCCAAGCCAGGGGCGATTTCTGAGCACATAGCCAGGAGTAACCCCTGAGCGTCAAACGGGTGTGGCCCAAAAACCAAAAAAAAAAAAAAAAAAAAAAAAAAAAAAAAAAAAAAAAAAGAAATAGCTTCGGGCAGGCTCAGGGGACCATATGGGATGTTGGGATTCGAACCACCGTCCTTCTGCATGCAAGGCTAACGCCTTACCTCCATGCCATCTCTCCGGCCCTTCCTCACTTCTTTTAAATTTACCCGTTTCTCTAGAAACAAGCAAGCTTCCCTGGTTCTAAAAAATCAAGAGCATAAAAGAATTTCATTAGTCACACTCAGTGGTCCTCAGACTATGGCCCACGGGCCACATATTGTATTTGTATCTGTTTTGTTTCTTCATTGCAAAATAAGATATATGCAGTGTGCATAAGAATTCGTTCATAAGTTTTCTTTTTATTATAGTCAGACCCTCCAATGGTCTGAGGGACAGTGAACTGTCCCCCTGTTTAAAAAGTTTGAGGACCCCTGCTAATCCTGGCTTTTGACAAAAAAAAAATTACTTATGACAAATCATTGTATTTTACCCTATATGATATGGTGTATTTTCATTTCCTTATGTTATTTATTTATTTATTTATTTTTGATTTTGGGCCACATCCTATGACGATCAGAGGTTACTCCTGGCTATGTGCTCAGAAATTGTTCCTGGCTCAGGGGACCATATGGGACCCCCGGGATCAAACCAAGGACCATCTTGGATTGGCCGTGTGCAAGGCAAATGCCCTACCATTGTACTATCTCTCCGGCCCCTCCTTATGTTTTTAAAAAGGGAGCGTATGCAAGGGGTAATTAATACTTCTCAGAAACACCAACAAAACAGGTTTTGTTATGATTTTATTTTAGATTCCTAAATGTGTGATTACACATTAAATACAATACACACAAAAAATCTAGAGCATATAAAATATTAAGAAATATCTGGGGGCCGGCGAGGTGGCACTAGAGGTAAGGTGGCTGCCTTGCAAGCACTAGCCAAAGAAAGCACCACGATTTGATCCCCCGGCATCACACATGGTCCCCCCAAGCCAGGGGCAATTTCTGAGCGAGTAGCCAGGAGTAACCCCTGAGCATCAAACGGGTGTGGCCTGAAAAACCAAAAAAAAAAAAAAGAAAAGAAATATCTGGAGCAGGAGCAGTGGTGCAGTGGTAGGGCATTTGCCTTGCACGCTGCTAACCTAGGACGGATCACGGTCCATCCCCCAGTGTTCATATGGTCCCCCAAGCCAGGAGCAATTTCTGAGCACATAGCCAAGAGTCACTGGGTATGGCCCAAAAACAAACAAACAAAAGAAGAAACATTCTGAATATCAAATATATAATTTATGTACCCTATATTTCACTTAAGTATGTAACTCATTTTTTTAATTTAGTCATAGATTGTGTGACTATCAGTCACCTTGTCAACTTTATAGTATTTTCATCACAAAAAACCCTAACTTCCCCAACTGTGGTTGTGATATTTTTGTTTTTGGGGTCACATCTGATTATGCTCAAGGCTTACCCCTGGCAGTTCTGCAGACCATATATGAGGATTCATAGGTGGTGTCAGGGATCAAACACAGGTGAGCCATGTGCAAGGCAAATACCTTACCAGCTCTATTCTCTTTGAATTTATGTTGTCTTTTTCAACACCCATTTCATTCCCGTTTTTTGCTGTTGTTGTAATGACAGGAGTTGTGGTGCTCACAGTCACACTCTTGAGTTGAGGTTTTCACGAATATTGTGGTAGAAGTCTTGCCAGGACCCTGTCCTCATATGTCTCTTTCAGCTGCAGTATCTACTGAGGGTTTTAACCTTTAGTTACAATAGTTGTCTATCCCTGGCTGCAGTGCTCTGGTGAGCACACACTTCCTGAGGTCCTTAACCACCAAAACCTATCTTGGCAGATGTGAGTAGCACTGGGGACCAAACTTGGCTTCATATTTGCAAGACTGGAGCTTTTGCCACGTCACTACCCAGAGTCCCCCTTTTTAAATTTTTTGTTTTGTTTTGTTTTTGGACCATGCCTAGAGTTTACTCAGGGGTTATTCCTGGCAGGCTTGGGGAACCATATGGTTCTGGGGATTGAACCCGGGTTGGCCACGTGCAAGTTAAAAACCCTGCTTTTACTATCTCTCAGGCCCCTTTGATTCTATATTCTAGTAAAATACACATAACATACAATTTACTATAGTAACTTGTACAGTGTAGTGGTATGAGGTTGTAGTACCCCACTCTGCTTATGCCCTTTAGAATGCTTCATCCAATAAAATAGAAATTCTACCCACAGGCCATAATCTTCCATTGATTGTCCCCCATCTGAGCTCTAGGCCACCAGGGGCTTTTCTGTCTCTTATGATTCTGATTGCTCTAAGTACCTCTTACACGTAAAATTACACCTTATCTATCTATCCCTTTGTAACAGTCTCATTTCACTCACATTGCATCCAATTTTTAGCATATGTCAGAGTTTCCTTAAGTCTGCCTAAAGAGTAAGTTTCTGTGTCACTTGTTATTTGTTTTCTAAATGCTTTGGAGCATAATTTATTCCTCATTTTTCACTTTGCTGTCCTTTAGGGGATTACTTGATTTTTTTAATATAAAATGTTTAAGTATTTTCTCAGTCCCATTTGTATGGAATTATCCATGAGGGTTACATTTTATATTCTTTGGTGGAAAGGGCCACACCTGAAAGTGCTCAGGAGTTATACCTGGCTCTGCAGAAATTACTCCTGGCAGGCTCAGGGGACCATTAGGGATTTTGAGAATCGAACCTGGGTTGGCAATGTGAAAAGTAAACACCCTACCTGCTGTGCTTTTGCTCTGGCCCCACATTTTATATTCTAAGTTTATAAAACACAAATTAAGATTTATTCCAGTTCAGTTTTAATATCACCCCCAAATCTCTTCTCCTTTATCTTCCTCCCTAGAAACTGATAGCATAGAATTCCATATTTATACATAGTGTATCAAGACATAAATTAATGATTTGGGGGCTCCCAAGCAGGGCTCAGAGGTCCATAGGCCACTTTTCATTATACTAGGCCCAGTTGTGTGGCTCTGATGGTTGTCAAGGGTTTCCAGGACTACCTGGAGGTCTCAGAGGTCCACATGTTACCAGGGATTGAACCCAGGGCCTAGTGTATGCTATTTATATATTCCAGCCCTTCAGTGACTCTCTGGTCTCTGAGCTAATAAATTATAGAAGTGCATTCAAAAAAAATTTTTTAAGCCTACAGCACCTGGTATTCCCAGGCGGTCTCCCATCCAAGTACTAACCAGGCCGGACCCTGCTTAGCTTCTGAGATCAGACGAGATCGGGCGTGTTCAGGGTGCATTCAAATTTTAATATATAAAAAAGTAAAGGTATAAAATTGTAATAGAGCATTGCTAAAACAATGCTTGCAGACTGGAAAAATAATACAGTGGGTCAGAATTTAGGTAGCACATAGCTAACCCTAGTTTGGTCCACAGCACTTGCAAATGGGTCCCTGAGAACTGTCATTAGTGACCCCTGAGCACTGAATCATGAGTTATCCCTGAGCATAGCCAGGAGTAACCTTTAAGAAGATCTGGGTGTGGCTCAACTATCCCTATTCTTACTGGGTCCTATACACACCAAAATAAATTCCTAAAGCCCAAAGTATATCATTGACTATGCATTTACCTTTATTATGATATTTTTCCATATGTCTGTAAGCCACAGCATTTCTGATGAGTGTTTCTGATGAGGAGTCTGTTCAAAATTTGGCTGAATCCCTCTCATATGTGATGAGTCACTTTTCTCACTATTTCCAACATATTCACTGCCTTTTTAATTTTAATTTGTGTGTGTGTGTGTGTGTGTGTGTGTGTGTGTGATTTTTGGATCACACCCGGCAGTGCTCAGGGGTTTTTCCTGGCTCCGTGCTCAGAAATTGCTCCTGGCAGGCACAGGGTGCCATATGGCGGGATTCGAACCGATGACCTTCTGCATGAAAGGTAAACACCTTACCTCCATGCTATCTCTCTGGCCCCATTAACTTTAATTTTTTTGGTTTTTGGGTCACACCCGGCAGCGCTCAGGAGTTACTCTTGGCTCCACACTCAGAAATCGCTCCTGGCAGGCACAGGGGATCATATGGGATACCGGGATTTGAACCACCATTCTTCTGCATGAAAGGCAAACACCTTACCTCCATGCTATCTCTCCGGCCCCAATGCCTTTGACTTTTGACAGTTTGAGTATAATGTTTCTTCATGTGGCTCTTGTTTGGTTTATCCTATTTGGTTTTATTGAACTTCTTAAAATTTTTGTTTTGTTTTGTTTTTGTTAGGGGCCACACCCGGCAGTGCTCAGGGGTTACTCCTGGCTATCTGCTCAGAAATAGCTCCTGGCAGACACGGGGGACCATATGGGATGCAGGGATTCAAACCAACCACCTTAGGTCCTGGGTCGGCTGTTTGCAAGGCAAACGCCACTGTGCTATCTCTCCAGCCCCTGAAATTCTTATAATTTTAAATTCACATCTTTCACCACCTTTAGGGATCTGGAGTTATTATTCTTTAGATATTTCCTCTGTCCTCTCATCTCTCTCTACTCCCACAACCCCATATGTTATTTCACTTGATGCTATCTCACGGATCCCAGAGTCTGTTCACTTAATTAAATTTCTTTTGTGTTCCTCAGCTTGTTGTTTTTCACCATGCCATGTTTAGGCTTGCTGGTTCTTCTGACAGCTCAACTATGTCTTTAAATTCCTCTAGCAAAAATTGTATTACCTCTCAAGCCTTTGCCTAGGAGTTGCAAGCCTTCAATAGACTCAGAGTTCAAAACATTTGGGGCTGGAGAGGTAGCACAGTGGTTAGTGTGGGACATTGGCCAATCCTGGCTTGATCTCAGTACTACATTACCTACCAAGAGTAATCCCTGAGTGCAGAGCTAGGAATAATTGCTATGCACCATTGAGTGTACTCCTATCCCCCAACTCCCTACACAAAAGGTTCCAAAATAGTTATATCAGACATGTCATGTGAATACAATTGCTATCTAGAAAGGGAACCAGATTCCTAGGGTTTCCTACTGTCATTTCCCCCCAATGTCTCAATAACTGGGAATAAAGATAGTGTAGGAGGTAAAGCATTTGCTTTATATGAGAGATATAAATACATGAGAGAGGGCTGGAGAAATATCACAGAGGTAGGGCATTTGCCTTGCATGCAGCCAATCCAGGACAGACGATGGTTCAAATCCTGGCACCCCATATGGTCCCCCGTGTCTGCCAGGAACGAGTTCGGAGTGCAGAGCCAGGAGTAACTTCTGAGTGACAGTGGGTGTGACCCAAAAACCAAAAATAAATAAATACATGAAAGATATGTGAGTGGCTACCACTTTGGCACCACCCTGAGCATCACCAGGGATCACTTCCGAGCAGCAGTAGCCTCAAGCATTACTGGGCGTGGCATTCCAACCCAATCCAACCCAACCAAAACAAGGTCTCAATAACTTGCCAAAATTTTTCTTTCATTATGAAGATCACATTCAGTGCATCCTAATTGCTATATCCTGTGGATTATTAAGAATGTTAAAATGGCCCGGAGAGATAGCACAGCGGCATTTGCCTTGCAAGCAGCCGATTCAGGACCAAAGGTGGTTGGTTCGAATCCCGGTGTCTCATATGGTCCCCCGTGCCTGCCAGGAGCTATTTCTGAGCAGACAGCCAGGAGTAACCCCTGAGCAACGCCGGGTGTGGCCCAAAACAAAACAAAACAAAAAAAAAAGTTAAAAAAAAAAAGAATGTTAGTATTGTCCCAATTTTAAAATCAAGAAAATTGAGCTTTGGGATACAAGTAAAAAGTAAATTTTTTTGTCTTAGGATGCTCAGTCAGTGATGCAGTAAGAACTGGGACTAATTTTTTCTCACCCAAAGAGCTCCATCTATAAGCCTTAATTAACTCTGTAAATCAATAATGTTGTATTTATGAAAACTGAAAGTTTGACCATGGGCCAAAGAGTTGTACAGTGGGTAGGGAGCTTGCCTTGCATGTGGCTGATCCAGATTTGATCCCCACAATTCCCTATAGTCCCCCAAGGACTGCCAATAGTATAGAGTCAGGAGTAACCCCTAAGCATTGCCAGGTGTGACCTAAAAAAAAAGAAAAAGAAAAAAGAAAAAAAAGAAGAAGAAAGTGTGATCTGGGGGCTGGAGATATAGCATGGAGGTAGGGCGTTTGCCTTGCCTGCATAAGGACGGTGGTTTGAATCCCAGCATCTCAAATGGTCCCCCCAGCCTGCCATGAGCGATTTCTGAGCATAGAGCCAGGAGTGACCCCTGAGCGCTGCCAGGTGTGACCCAAAAACAAAAAAAAATGTGTGATCTAAACAGTGAGAAGATATTTAAGAGTTTGGAAAGTGATATATAAATATATGAGATAGCTATGAGAAATATGTGATATATTGAGATAGCTATGAGAAATACATGAGACATATAAGAAATATATGAGATATATGAGAAACATGAGCAATATGAGAAATTTATATAGCTATGAAAATATGAGAAATATGTATATATGAGATACATATGTGAGATGTATATGATAAATATATGACATATAAAGTAGATTATATATTCTCATTGCTACAGCTTTGGGATAAGATCTGTTACTCTGTTCAAAGAAGTCTTGGTTTTGGGGCCATACCCATAGGTACTCAAGGGTTACTTCTGATTCTTCACTCAGAAATCACTCCTAGCAGACTCGGGGGACCATATAGGATACCAGAAATCTAAGCTGGGTTCGTCCAGCATAATCACATATTGATATAGTAGATAGTATATGAATTATTACTGTATATACTGATATAGTATATGAATGATTACTGTAGATATAGCTTACCTGTTGGGTTGCCTTCAGCTATCAAATTGTTAAATTTGGAACCACTAATTCTAATTCCAGATTTTCTCATTTTTTCAAGAAAACATTAAAATTAAAGAGCCAGAGTAATAGCACAGCTGGTTCAAGAGTGTCTTGGGTTCAATTCCTGGCATCCCATATGGAGCGATTTCTGAATGTAGAGTCAGGAGTAATGCCTGAATTGCTGAGTATAGCCCAGAAACAAAAAAATATTTTTATATTAATTATCCTGATTATAAGATGTTGACTTAAATGTAAATGAACAAGTGACCAAACTATTTGAATTAAATAAAATATGACTTCCCGATACCACTTGTTTTCTCTCTGGGTCAGGTCATGAAGCAAGATATTTATTTCCTCCTGGTGGTTTTTTATTCCTCAACACTAATTTTTTTAAATATATAAATCTTTATTTAAGCACTATAATTATAAGCATGTTTGAAGCTGGGTTTCAGTCATAAACAGAATACCCCCCTTCACCAGTGCAACATTCCCATCACCAATGCCCCCTCCTCCCCTGCCCCTGCCTGTATTCACGACAGGCATTCGACTTCTCTCATTCTTTACCAATACTAATTTTTGTGTTAAAACATAGAGTGATATTGTAGTCTTGAATATTTGGCTCGTTTGTGTGAGGAACATAGTCCTGCTGAGTGGGCAAATTGCCCACTTCCAATATATCCATGCCAATACTTCCTTTCACTGACACCCATGTACTAAGTAAAAATCAGCACGGAATGAAAGGTAGTGATTCAAATACTGAATGAATATTGAAAAATGTGATATTTGTTGGAATATCAGTACATTATCAGGTTATTTTAAGGCACATGTCACATGTTATCAAATATTCAGGGTGTGTGCTGGGCATAGCTCAGAGATCACCAGAAACATTGGGTAATTATTTGGGGCCCTCATGACGCAGGATTGGGCATCTGGACCCATGACTCACTCGAGCAGCTGCCCAATTCCCCCGCTGGCACTAAAAATGTCGAGCTCATTTTCTCATCTGTCAAAAATGTGGGGAGGGGTGTGTGTGAACAATACTACCTGCCTCATAGGACTATAAAGATTGAACGTCCTCTGCAAATGTTGGTGGGAGGTATGGAGAATTCTGTGTTCAGTGAGCCCCAAAGTTCATTTCCAAGATGGGCAAGTAAGACTGGCTTCTTCAGGGCTGAAATAATAGCACAATGGCAAGGCATTTGCCCTGCACATGGCTGACCTGGGATGGACTCGGGTTTGATCTCTGGCATCCCATATGGTCCCCTGAGCCTGCCAGGAGTGATTTCTGAGTAGAGCTAGGAGTAACCCCTGAGCCCTGCCGGTGTGACAACCCTCTCCCCAAAAAACAATAAAAAACAAAAACAAAAAGACTGGCTTCTTCTATTCCAGGCATCTGAGGAAGTCCTGCCCAGCCACGCCTGATGCCCAGATGGGGTGTGGCTCTTCCTCTACTTCCTCATTCTGTCCTTGAAGGTTGCTTTCTTCTACCCTAATTAATATTTCACATATAAAATATTGGGAAAAATGTGGGGAACACAGTAAGAGTACAGGACAGTGACTTGGGCTGGTTTCCACTCCTACCCCAAAGTAAAACACCTGGCACAGAAAAGATGTGTCTTCTTGAAGGGAATTTAAATGCTATTTTGGAATGGAAAATTACAGAAGGCTTTCAGGAAAAGCAGATTATGAAGACTGGAAAGGGCCTTCCTCTAGACTTTTCTTTGATTTTTTTTTAAATTGGGAGACTGAAGTAATAAAAAAAATTGCTTAAGATTCCAAACAAAAACCACAAACTCAGGAATTTTCCAAAAAGTAATGTATAAAAAATTCACCTAATTAAAATATCTTATTGGAGCCAGAGTAATAGTACAGCAGGTAAGCCACTTGCATTGAACACAGCCTACCTGGCTGGGTTCCATCCCTGGTATTCCAATTGGTCTCCCGAACCTGAACTTTCTAGAAAGGATACCTGCCTGAGTACAGAGCCAGAAATAAATCCTGAGCATTGCCAGTATGGCCCCCAAAACCAAAACAATACCACCACCAAAAAATCTTATTGACACTCACTTCCACTTCTTTCATAGTCAAATGTGATAATGTAAAGAAAACAAAACCCCTCAGACACTGCTAAAAATGAAAATATAGCATTTCTGTACTAAGATCTATTAACAGGAATATAAAAATAAAATGTTAGATCCAAATACAATGTGATCTATGAATGGAAAATTAATTTATAAATATTTTTATATTATTGAAACCATTATGATTTACATTTGAATTTCAGATATACAGTCAATCAGGGCCCTCCCACCACCAGTGTCAAACTCTCTCTCTCCCCTAATGTTCCCAAAAATGTATCCTATACTACACCACCCTTTAATTTATAAATTTATGTGACATAAGACATTTGATTATATAGTAAATGACTTCGGCCAGGAAAAAAGTTACATGCTTAATTCAATGTGAAGATTTGTGGAGTTGCTTAAACTGTCTACAAATTTTTTTCACTTAGAAAATCACTTTCATTGTTTTATAATCAATCATGTTTCACATTGAATTTATTTAGGTTATAGGTAAATTTTGTGTTTAGCAAGGTGGTAATGTTTAGAATGTGGACTTTATGGTCCACGGAGGAGGATGGATTATAAAGCTACATAAGACTTGAATCAGGGGCCGGGCGGTGGCGCTAAAGGTAAGGTGCCTGCCTTGCCTGCGCTAGCCTTGGACGGACCGAGGTTCGATCCCCCGGTGTCCCATATGGTCCCCCAAGCCAGGAGCAACTTCTGAGCACATAGCCAGGAGTAACCCCTGAGCGTTACCGGGTGTGGCCCAAAAACCAAAAAAAAAAAAAAAAAAAAAAGACTTGAATCAGTTTAGCAGGAAAAAAGAAAAATCAGATAATATCTGAACCCATTTCAAATCAATCAGGACATGTACAAAGATATATAAATATTTATACAGCCATGAGACACCATGAAATCATCTACCTAAAAAAACACTGGAAGCCACAGTGCAGGTTAATAACTATCCAAATAAGTGTGGCATTTAATAAAAGTAAGAAATGAGAACAATATTTGATTTATGCAGATACTCTAATGGAATATGGAAGGCAGCTGAGCAAGTTAGACTATTAGAACAGATGGAAGCTTCGCCCACAATAACCTTAGCAAAATTCTTAGTGTCTTCTTGGAAAATTTTGAAACCATCTATTGCTTCAATTTTTTTTTTTGGAAAGAGAGCGATATTATGAAATAAGTTTGGATAAGATTGGCTACAGTCCAACTTTTGCCGAAACAAGCTGCTTATCTATATCCTGTCTGAAGGGCATTTATTTTTATTGGTAGAAGCTGTGCCAGATATTTAAGCCTCATCTTCTCAATAGGAAAAAAAAAACTTTAGTCTCCTGAAGGCTTTTAATCATATATCAAGTAGCTACATATTTATATTATCAAATGTGCACATATATGCATAGAGAGGAAATAGAGTATAAAGATAAAATAATGAAATGAAGAAAAATTATGAAGAGTCTATAAACATATTTATAGAAACAAAAAGGAAGCCATGTGACTATTAATCATAAATACATTATAAGTTGTTGTATGGGAAGAATGATAATGTTAGGAATCAAACTTTATTTTAATTAAAAATATATATGGAAATGCTGATTGATAAAACAGCGAGTTTTTTAATTCAGTTGTAATTTGAGCACTCTGACCTTCACTAAGGGGAAGAATGATTTTAAAGTAGATAAAGAATCTTAGTTCAAACATGCAAAGGACTCTAATACTGTAAGAAACTATAAAGGAGTCTTTTTTTCATTAGCAGAGTTGTGCCTATAGAAGGTTGTGACTGATACCATGAAGACCATTACCTTCAAACTGGTCTTTTAGGAGTGTTTTCCACCTCATGGAAAAACCACCTGAAAAGTTCATGCCTTCTCTTCATATTTGTCTCTCTGTCTCTATCTCTCTCTTGGTTTTTGGCCACACTTGATGATGCTCAGAGGCTACTCCTATCTCTGCACTCAGAAATTACTCCTGGCAAGAGATAGCATGGAGGTAGGGCATTTGCCTTGCATACAGAAGGACAGTGGTTCAAATCCTGGCATTCCATATGGTCCCCTGATCCTACCAGGAGTAATTTCTGAGCCTAGAGCCAGGAGTAACCCCTGAGCACTTCCAGGTGTGACCCCCAACCCTCCCCCCCAAATGAAATTACTCCTGGCAGGCGCAGGGGACCATATGGGATGCTGGTTGGCAAATGCAAGGCAAACGCCCTTTCCACTACTCCGGACCCCTTGAAGACATATTTAATCTCTCCCTATATGTGTGTATGCATGTTTGTATGCATGTGCATATCTACACTGTATACATATATCAAAAATATCTACATATATTTCTCTACTCTAAGAAAATTCTCTGAATAAAAATATTTTACTTCACTATTTAAAAGTCTTTGGAATACATGTTCTGAAAGCTTCTTCTAATTCTTTTTACACACAAGTTTTATTTTTCTCATTTCTGATCACTCATCCATCTTCCTGCAGTTTTCATTGACTTGGCATTTTGCTTATTGGGAGTTTCATGTCATCTGCCACTCTAGACATTTCAGACACATGCTCACCTCTGAATCATCCATCAAATGATTTCATAGGCATGCCCTGGAGGCAGTGACTGGTGTCCTCCTTAGTTTAACTCTCCATCCAATTGTAATGAGTTTGAAAGTGGAAATTAACAACTGAGATCCTAAGGAAGCACCATTCATTTATGTGAAGCAATAGTTTGGTGGGTAGGACACTTGACCTGGCTTAGATTCCTAGCATCCCATATAGTCACTTAAACCCACCAGAAGTGCTCCTTGAGTTTAGATTCAGGAGTAAACCTTAAGTTTAGCTGGATGTGGCCCTAAAATCAAAATAATAATAATAATAATAATAATAATAATAACAAATTGAGTATTAAAGACAGCCTTGCAAAGTGAATTTTTCTTATGTGTGTAAGAAAAATTTCTGGGGCCGGGCGGTGGCGCTGGAGGTAAGGTGCCTGCCTTACCTGCGCTAGCCTAGGAGACGGACCGCGGTTCGATCCCCCCGGCGTCCCATATGGTCCCCCAAGCCAGGAGCGACTTCTGAGCGCATAGCCAGGAGTAACCCCTGAGTGTTACCGGGTGTGGCCCAAAAACCAAAAAAAAAAAAAAAAAAAAAAGAAAAATTTCTACAGAGAGCAATGGGGAAGAAACAGAATCAATAAAAAAATAAAATTTTTAAAAAGCAAGTGGCCAATGGAAAAGAAAATAATAATTGCTTCTCAGCCTTTTGGCTAAGATCAAGTGTGGAAAAGAAAATAATATTTTTCTGCCTACACTCCAATGGTTTGTGCTTGTTCGATGAACTTTTTTATATGAAGTCAGAACTCATTTCTCTTATACCCTTTTATTTTCTTGTTTATTTAAAGAAAATGTACCAGAGTCAAAGTGATTGTACAGTGGTAGGGAATTTGCCTTGCATGCAGCTGACCCAGGATGGACCTCGGTTTGATCCCTGGCATCCCATAGGGCCCCTTGAGCCTGCCAAGAGTGATTTCTGAGTGCAGAGCCAGCAGTAACCCCTGAGTGCTTCCAGGTGTGGCCCCCAAACAAAACAAAAACAAAAAAAACAAAAAGAAAATACGCCATATAGTTGACAAAGTGATCATAATACATTTGTTTCCAGGTAAGTGAAAGCTGAAAAAGTGAAAACTGAAAAAAAAAAAACAAAGAAAGAAAAAAATAAAATGGAAGAAAAAGCAAAAAGAAGAAAAAAGAAAAAGTATAGTGGTAAACTCATTTGTGAAAATTTATTGGTTTTACCAATAAAGTAATTAATACAATGGCAAAAGTTTTAGTAAGCTCTTGTTGTTATATGTCCAAACTATTAAGTTGGGGGGTTCTTTAAGGATGACAACATCAAATAAATGAAGTTGTCCAGAAATTCAAAGCTACAATACTATGAATTTTAGGGGCATATACTCAGCTGCAGAGCCTCATGAAGAAGGCCTGGTTTGAACATGGTGACTACATTTCTGGGCATGGTTACAGCTGCTAGGCTTTTCCAGAGAAAGGAAGATATGAGCGCTGCACTCAATTCAAATAAAACCCTGGTGATATCTGCCCAGCAACTGGCGGACCTTCAGGGTAGTCAAACTGGCGTAAGGCCTTGCAGGGAATCATAGATGGTCAGTGATGAGGCAGGGCCATAGGGAAAACAGTGATACTGGGTGGTGGAAGAAGCAAGCATGACTTCAATAGGGTGACGGTTTGTCCCATCTTCTCCTGAGATCGTCAGCTATGTGCTACATGGGTCCTTTTAGCCAGACTTTTTTTATGGCTTGGTTTATATTTCCATTGAGGATAAAAGTGAGTCTATGGAGCTGGTTTGAACATGGTAGCTACATTTTATTTTAATCCTCTTTCCTTTGTACAGTGTTTTTTTTTTGGGGGGGGGGGAGGGCACACTCAGTGGTTCTCAAGGGTTATTCCTGACTCTGCACCCAGCAGGTTCAGGGGACCATATACGATGTCAGGGATAGAATCCAGAACCACTGTGTGCAAAGCAAATTGCCCTTTCCACTGTGCTATTGCTCTGGCCTCTGAACAGTGAATTTTGAGCAGTTCTTTGCAATAAAATATTTTCCATGTTGATTTTTGTAGTATTTTAATATGCTTATTAAAGATAGCTATAGACATGCCATTGATAGAGCTGGTCTCATTAATTTTCTTCTCACAAAATCAAATAGATTCTTTGGATAGAACTTTTTAATGAAGCTAAATATATTTTCCTCATTCTGTCAAGTTTGTGCAAGCTTTTACGTAATCTGATACTCTATGAAAAATTATATTATTACAGTTATAAAGATGAGACTATCTCTTACACTCACCCTTCACTATCTTTCCTGAAGTCAATGAAAGACAGAATATGGTTAGAGAGGGGCCGGAGAAATATCACAGTGATAGGGCATTTGCCTTGCAAGCAGCAGATCCTTAACAGATGGTGGTTCAATTCCCAGCATCCCATATGGTCCCCTGAACCTGCCAGAGGCAATTTCTGAGCACAGAGCCAGGAGTAACCCCTGAGCACTGCGGGGTGTGTCCCCACCTTAAAAGAATATGGTTAGAGAGATAAGACAGGTAGGTGTCTCTGAGAAGCTAGTGTCTAGGAAAGCTAAAGGATGTCAAAGAGTCAAATTACATGGTGCAATAATAGAGGACAAAATCAGGGTCAGAGTAAAGGACAGTGGGTAGGGTGCTTGCCTTGCACCTGACCCAGTTGAATGCCTGGCATCCCAAATTTCCCCTAAGTCTGCCAGGAGTAATTTCTTAGTTCACAGTCAGGAGTAACCCATGGCCCACAAACAAAAACAAATAAAAAAAAAATAGAAGTGATTTAGAGAGGGAGTCAGGACTACTGTCCTCCCTATATGGGAAAATGACCTAGAACAGCACTAGCTGCTTTTTTTTTTTTAAGATGTAGATGCCTTTTGAATTAATAGACCAAACCCATTGAGGAAGTGGAGGAAACTAATCAAAAAAAGTGCAAGAGAAAAAGTGTAATCAGGCCAACAAGTGAAATTGGAAGGAGTGAGAGTTGCAGAGAATGGGGTGACTCTATAAAGAGCTTGTGTCTGGCACAAGGGAAAGCACAAACATGGAGGCAGACCCCAGGCAGAGAAGATCAAAATTGGAGAAGCCAGCTCATGTGGTTCTTGGTTTCCTTTGTGCCATTCTTTGTGGGTACAGCTCATGGGTGAAAATTGGGTCATTTTCTCAGGAGCCTACAGTTGTGTGGGTGAACCCACTGATCAAGGGTGGACTCTACACATGTCTGTATTTATGTGGCAGCAGAGTTTTCAGGGATGACTTTCTCTGATTCTGACAAAGTCAACTTTAGGATTCAGTGTAGTAAATATTTGAATCGAAATTATGAGCCCTTGTAAAAATATTGGCTTTTCAAGAGATTCTTCAAATGAGTGGCTAATGGCTGTAGAAAAGGAAAGCATTTTCCCCATTTGATCTAAGTACTCTAACTTGACAGTTCAGAAGAGAAGAGAATTTGTTTGGAAACCTGTTTCTTCCTTGAAGAAGACAATTTAATGTGTACTTATCTTTTAATTGGGATCTATCACTTAGCAATTTTCATATTTTATTTTTTTGATATATTATGTTTTAGTTCTATCTACAGTTTATTTTTCTTCCCATGTAGGTGCTCCCAAGCTGTGCTCAACAGGGCCAGGGGTAACTTCTGGTGATTGTCATCCAAACAGAGCAGATGGTTAATGCTTGGATTAACACTGAGACTATACAGGCACAGTGGTACAGGGGCCACCAAAGAAACTTAGCAGTACTAAAGGGACCATGTAGTGCTGGGGATGAACATGCAAGACTTCCACACTTGATTTTTAAGGCATCTCTTCAGTCCCAACATGGCCTCATTGTTTTGGTTGTTTGTGGGACACACCTGGCAGTGCTCAGGAGCTACTCCCAGAAAATTGGCTGGATATAACTCTTGGCAATGTTGGGAAGACCAGAGGTATTAGGGATTATACCCAGAGCTCCAGCTGCAAAACATTTGCATAAAATGCATATAAGCATAACCTTTGGGTTAATTCCCCAGCCAACTTGATTTCATTTTTAATTTATTTCTTTTTTCTTTGTTTTTGTTTTTGAGCCACCCCTGGTGGTACTCAGGGTATATTTCTGGCTCTGTGCTCAGAAATCACTCTGAGACTGGAGATATAACACAATGGGTAGGGTGCTTGCCTTGCATGTGGCTGACCTGGGTTTAATTCCCGGCATCCCATATGGTCCCCTGAGCCTGCCAAAAGTGATTTCTGAGTGCAGTGCAAGGAGTAATCCCTGAGTGCTCCTGGGTGTGGCCCCCAAACCAAAACCGAACAAAGAAATAACTCTGGCAGACTAGGGGACCATATGGGATGCTGGGGATCTACCCAGGTCTGCTTCATGCAAACCAAACACCCTACCCATTGTGCTATCACTCCGGCCCCTAAGTTATAATTTTTTTCCTAAGTTATATCGTATACTTTTGAGTGTTTCAGTTTTTTGCCCTAGAACTTATTGCTTTCATCTTTTTTCCCCATTTTTTTCTCACTAAGATCTGTGTGCATGTTATGAAATGGAAAATTTTCTATGGGACAATTGTATGTTGAAACATTTGAGTGTTGTCTAGTAGTTTGAGACAGTCAATAGGGGAGTCATAGGGCTGGGCACACAAGGTTGGTTCCTTTTCTATTAGCTCACTTCTAACCTACTCCCATTACACAAAAGATAGATCATATATTTCACAAAAGGCAAGAAGCAAACAGATGAAACACAAAGGAAAGGGGACTGGGTATGACAGCTCAGATAAAATTCCTAACTCTGGGGTCACTAACAACTCTGTTCAACTTCCTTATTTTAAGGGTTTTAATGTTTTAGTTTTAAAAAAGGTCATCTTTTTGTGGAAGTGAGTAACTGTTCTATTTCTATTTTGAAGGCCTATAGAAAAAAACTGAGTGACGGTTATTCGAATATCTTTGAACTGCTGGCCCAGTTCTGAGTATGTGTGTGTTCTTACAGAGGCAGAATACAAAAGGCTTATAAAGAGTATGATAGTGAAGGTCTTTGAAAAACAGGCCAGAAGAGATTAGATGAAAAAAAAAGTTATTACAAAAAGGACCTTTAAAGGAAACAAACAGAGATGGGAAAGTCCAGCTGAGCCTGCCTGGTGCAGGCCTAACTCCAGATAAATAATATGAGAGAGAATGTAGAAAGTTTGGGTAGAAACATTTTAGACTGTAGAGCAGCTCTTAAAAAAAAAAATCAAGAAAGATGTGTGTGTGTGTGTGTGTGTCTGTGTGTCTGTGTGTCTGTGTGTGTGTGTCTCAGAGGCTGAATCACCTTCAAAGAAGTGCTGTGTCCTTATGGAAATGGACCTGCCTTGTTCAATCATTACCTGGGGACAGACAGCAAGCACAGTGTCAGCACAAATGCACTAAGAGATTTCAGAGCACAATGGCTAGGGCTGCCAATAACTTATGCTTCTAAGTTAAGAATATGAGACACGGGCCGGGTAGGTGGCGCTGGAGGTAAGGTGCCTGCCTTGCAAGCGCTAGCCAAGGAAGGATCGCGGTTCGATCCCCCGGCGTCCCATATGGTCCCCCCAAGCCAGGGGCGATTTCTGAGCACATAGCCAGGAGTAACCCCTGAGCGTCAAACGGGTGTGGCCCAAAAAAAAACAAAAACCAAAAAAAAAAAAAAACCTTTAGGGGCCGGGCGGTGGCGCTGGAGGTAAGGTGCCTGCCTTACCTGCGCTAGCCTAGGAGACGGACCGCGGTTCGATCCCCCGGCGTCCCATATGGTCCCCCAAGCCAGGAGCGACTTCTGAGCGCATAGCCAGGAGTAACCCCTGAGCGTTACCGGGTGTGGCCCAAAAACAAAAACAAAAAAAAAAAAAAAAAAAAAAAGAATATGAGACACATTTCCGCTTTTCTTCTTTTCTCTTTTTTTGTTTTCCCCTTTAATTTTATTTTCCCCTTTTTTATTTCTTCCTTCCCTCCTTCCTTCTTTAACTTCCTTCCCTCCTTTCTTCCTTTTTCCTTTATATTTTCCTTCCTTCCATCTTTCCCTCCTTCCTTCAATCTCTCCCTCCTTCAGTCTCTCCCTCTCTCCATCTTTCCTTCCCTTCCTTATCCACTCTCTCATTCTTCCCTTATCTTCCTTCCTTTCCTCCCTAAATCCCTCCCACCATCCAATCTTCTTTCCTTAACCTCCCTCCCTCCTTCTCTCCCTTCCTTCTTCCCTTGCCTTCCTTCTCTCTCTCCCTCCTTCTCATTTTCCCTCTTCATCTGGTGGTATTCAGTTTTGATTCCTGGCTCTGTGTTCAGGGATCACTCCTGGAAGAGCTAAGGAGACCATATAGGGGTACCAGGGATCGAACTTGGATCTGCACATACTAGGCAGGCATATTACTGTCACTATTCTATCACTCTGGCCCCACAAATTTTCTTTTGAGGGGTAATGGAGAGGAAGGGATATGCCTATTGGTGCTTGTGGACTACTCTAAGCTCTGTGCTTAGGATCAATTGAGCCTGGCAGTACTATACTTGTGGTACCTCTAAATGCTAAGGATCAAATCTGGGCTTCCCACATGCAAAGCATACATCATCATCCCATTGAGTTATCACATTGAGCTCTCTCATCAGTCTAACACTCCACATTTCTATGGAGTAACTTACTAGGAGAAACAGAGGTGGCAGATGTTTTTAAGTGCAACGACAGCCACTGTAAGTACAACGGATACCAGAAACTACAAGTACTCATCCTGTCCCCACTCTGGATAGAGGTGCTATGTGAGGCCCTGTGAATAGAATGGTGGATCTAAACCAAGATTTTTCTATCCACTCTATGAAGAAAAACACTGGCCCTTCTAATGTTGAAAGGAGTCCAGTGTCATCTGTCTAACTACCAAGAGGCCAGTTTACCTTGAGCATTAAGTAGTGGGCTCAGGATAGGTTTTTTTGCTGACATGCTGAACATTCAGAGATGTTAGTTAAGAATTATAAGTTTATAGTTGACAGGCTGTGATGCTAGGCTTATTATAGCCTTTACTGCATCCACCATTTCAGTCTTTATATATGAACCTATTGTGACAGTTTTGGGGTAGCCAATAACAAATGGCTAACATCAACTAGTCACTTGGGCTGGAGAGATAGTATAGTGGATAAGATGCTGAACTTGCACATAGTCAATAGTTCAGTCCCATATGGTATCCAGAGCCTTGACAGAGCCAGCTTGGAACACAGAGTCAAGAGTTTTCCCTAATCATTTTGGGGTATGGCCCTCCCCAAATCCCCCAAACAAAAAATTCTAAGTAGTCACTGTCAACTGAGTGATATTTCTTTCATCATGGGTACTTGATGGGAATTTATGTACAACACAAAAAATTTTTCATATGAACACTTCCTGTCCTTCATACTTCCACGTTTCCTTGTTTCTGTCATTCCTCATTAGTTTTCAACTCCTTCATTAGATGACTCCCCACTGGGATTTCTTTTCTCCACTATCTTTTAGAGACATTTCTAATATGATTGAAATGAAGTCTATTTCTGGATTCGCATTCAGGTATCAACCAACTAAATTTAACCAACCTCAGACTTTCACTTTCTCTTTTTAGCTTAGTCAAACAGAACCTCCATAATCCCATGATTCTGTGGAAAGGGCACTTACTGCAATTCTGCTGGGCAACAAAGGTTTGGGGTTCCTAGTTTATGACCTTGTTTCATATTCCAGGGCTCATGGTGATTCTTCTATTTGAACTTAATAATTAAACACCCTTCTGGCATTTTCCTCACTAGTTACTTCCCACACCACGGGGCTGTGAGATCACCTGGCCCAAGCAGTGTGGTTCCTTGGTATCACAACCTATCCTTGAATAAGAAATTTCTTCTGGGGCCCGGAGAGATAGCACAGTGGTGTTTGCCTTGCAAGCAGCCGATCCAGGACCAAAGGTGGTTAATTCGAATCCCGGTGTCCCATATAGTCCCCCGTGCCTGCCAGGAGCTATTTTTGAGCAGATAGCCAGGAGTAACCCCTGAACACTGCCAGGTGTGGCCCAAAAACCAAAAACCAAAACAAAACAAAACAAAAAAAAACCTTCTTCTGTTGGAGCCTACACATAAAGGTGATCATCTAGAATGGCACAACAGCATTATTCTTGGTGTTAATGCTTCTTCTAGAAGACAAAAAGATCGACCAGGCACCATGTTTTCTCCTGTTTGTTGTAGAAGGTAAAAAGGTTCAGAAATATATCTCCTATTTTGTAAAGAATAACCTAGCTCAAAGAAAAAAAAAAGAATAACCTAGCATATACCTAACTGTCAGTAAATGGCAAGTTGTAAATCATCAATTACATTCTTTCAGTCTCTGGAAATGTCTTACCAAGGCCTGCAAGGTACCAGCCACCTCTTCCTCTCTTGTCTAATCATTATGATGTCATTGATGTACTGAATCAGTATTGTGTTCTATGACCTATGTAGATGAGTCAGATCATTTCCTCTTTTATTTTTTTCTTTTTCTTTGACCACACCTGCTGGTGCTCCAGGGTTATTCCTAGTTCTGTGCTTAGAGGAACACACAATGGCAGGGAAGAAACTCAGGCCTCCTGCATGCAAAGTACATACTCTGCGTGTTGGGCTGTCTTGGGCCCTGACTCAGATCTTGCAAAATTATGGCAGAGGGTAAGAGTGCTAATATACACTTGAGACAAAACTAAAACCAAACATTTATTACTCACATAAATACAAATCATTTCTGAGATTCTTTTTTAAATAAATGGAAAAGAGTACATTGTCCAAATCAAGACTGCATTATGCAAAGTTTTACCCTATTTATGATTTTACATCACAACTGTCACAGCAACTACAATTAAGGTTTACTATTTGATGAAGTCTTTTGTTTTTATTTTGGGGCCACACCCTGAGGTATTCAGGGTTTACTCCTGGCTCTGCACTCAAGAATAACTTCTAACTGGCTTAAGGGGACAATATGGGATGCTGGGGATTGAACATCGGTCAGCTGTATGGAAGGCAAATGCCCTACTCTGTACTTTCTCTCTGGCCCCTATTTGCTGAAGTCTTTAACAATTTCCAATCATTTTAGAAACCAAATGCTTTTAAAAAGGTCCACAATGGTCAGTTAAATAGAAATGAGGTATTGCATCTGCTTTATGTATTAACGATTTCCACAATAAGATATATATTTTTTATTATTCTTATTCATCATCTTAGAGGCCAAAGGCAATTTTAGATGAATTCACTTAGCTTTATTATGAAACTATGTTGGGGGGAGTGGTGGATTGGCACCTCGTTCAACTGTATTCAAGACTTACTCCTTTTTATGATCAGGAGCCTCTCCTGGTGATTTTGGGGGACCATACGCAGTTCCAGGTATCTAACTCAGGTTAACTATATCCATGAGAAGTGTCTTAACCCTGTACTATCTCTCCAACTCCTCCATTCCGAAGCTTTGAGTAAAGGTTCTTGAACAGGTCAAGAACAAGATGAGTCAGTTCAACTGCCAAGTCAGTTCCAATAATAGGCTAAAGAACTGGTTCATAAAAAAAAAATGAACTGTTCATGACCACTGGGTGAATTCAAGGTTCCTGTGGACCAACTATGAGGCGATTCATTTACCTATAGCCTAGGTCTCCACCCTGGCAAGATGTATGAAGATAACAATGGGTATCTGGATATCAGTATCATCTATTTTGCGACAGAATCCTAAAAATGCATGATAATTCATAGGCAGCATTCCTTCCCCACCCCACCCAAACACTTGCACACGTCATAATTTCATGTATTTTCACAATGATACTTATCACAGTATTCTCCTCCACCAGGATATCTATCTAATTTTTACCATGGGTTAAATTATTATTATTATTTTTTTAGGTTTTCCCGGCCATACCCGTTTGATGCTCAGGGGTTACTCCTGGCTAAGCACTCAGAAATTGCCCCTGGCTTGGGGGGACCATATGGGATGCCGGGGGATCGAACTGCCGTCTTTCCTTGGCTAGTGCTTGCAAGTCAGACACCTTACCTCTAGTGCCACCTTGCCGGCCCTGAAATTTTTTTTTTTTGGTTTTTGGGCCACACCCGGTGACGCTCAGGGGTTACTCCTGGCTATGCGCTCAGAAGTCGCTCCTGGCTTGGGGGACCATATGGGACGCCGGGGGATCGAACCTCAGTCCGTCCTAGGCTAGCGCAGGCAAGGCAGGCACCTTACCTCTAGCGCTACCGCCCGGCCCCTGAAATTTTTTTAAATGTATTTATTTAAACACTGTGATTACAAACATGATTGTAGTTGAGTTTCAGTCATACAAAGAACACTCTCCCTTCACCAGTGCAACATTCCCTCCTTCAATGCCCCTGATCTTCCTCCTCCCCCACCCCCTGCCTGTATTCGAGTAGGCATTCTACTTCTCTCACTCATTAATATTGTCATGGTAGTTGTTAGTATAGTTATTCCCCTAACTGCACTCAACACTCTTTGTGTTGAACTTCATATTATGAGTCAGTCCTTCTGGCCCTCATCTCATTATAACAATAATGTCTTATTTTTCTTAAAATCCATAGATCCGGGACAGAGAGATTGCATGGAGGTAAGGCGTTTGCCTTTCATGCAGAAGGTTGGGGATTCGAATACCGGTATCCCATATGGTCCCCTGAGCCTGCCAGGAGCGTTTTCTGAGCGTATAGCCAGGAGTAACCCCTGAGCGCTGCCAGGTGTGACCCAAAAACAAAAAACAAAAACAAAACAACAACAACAACAAAACAAAAAAACAAAACCCATAGATCCATTCTCTGTGTGTGTCTCTCTCTGGCTTATTTAACCATGAGTGAAAATTTTAAACAAACTTGAGCCCCTACTGCCTACCATCTTATACCAGAAATCAGTCATGTCCTTCTGCCTATAGGAAGATATCTTCTTCATCTGTCTATGGCAGGTGAGACAATCCCAAACTCTCATTTCAACATATATTTCCTCAGCCTGATCTCAGTAATTTTTCAGAGTCCTCCAAGAGTCAGACCCCAAGATTGGATCAGATTATCAGTAGGTATATTAGAAGTAATACTTAATATAAAAATTATTATATTGGGGCTGGAGAAATAGCATAGAGGAAGGGCATTTGCCTTGTATGCAGAAGGATGGTGGCTCAAATCCCGGCATCCCATATAGTCCTAACTTGCCAGGATCAATTTCTGAGCCTAGAGCCAGGAGTAACCCCTGAGCGCTGCCAGGTGTGACCCAACCCCTCCCCAAATTATTATATACTATATACCATATTTATATTTTATGTATATATAAATATAATTTTATCAATATATTTATATATAAACATGCTTTATGATTATGTGAATATAATTTTTATTTCTATATAAAATATTTATATAAGTATTATTATATTATGTTAAATAACTGATATATGTTTTGGGGAACATATGGTAGCATTCCAAATGTTCACTATTTTTTGTGTACATTTTTATATTATAAATTTTTTTTCTTTTGGGGGGGCCACACCAGGTGAAGCTCAGGGGTTACTCCTGGCTATGCGCTCAGAAATCACTCCTGTATTCGGGATGCTGGGGGATGGAACAGCGGTCAGTCCTAGGTCAGTTGGCTGCAAGGCAAATGCCCTACTACTGCGCCACCACTCTGGCCCCTATATTGTAAATTATTTTTATCTTATTGAATAAAATGTGATTTCTAAAACTAAAAAAGAAGTAATACTTATGGGTTAGGGGGAAGGATAGGTCCCAAGTTAGTGAAGGAATATTAGGAAGCCTATCAGCCTGCAATGCATATCTGAGCCTAGGTAAATAAAAGAATAGAAGAAAAAAAGTTGGAAAGAGCATATTAGACTTCAATTTAGTTCTTGAAAAGTTTGGCAATCCTGGAACTAAAGTTATCTGTCAGCATCAGGCCAATTAATCATTTGCTGGAAACATCCCACATAAGCCTAACTTAGGTTCAGTTCGGATGCAATGATGAATCAGTTCAATTGCAGAGGCTGCCCACCAGGGAATCTGAGAGACACATTTTCATGGTCACCATCAATTATACAAGATATGCTGGTAATTCTCTGAAGAAGAGAAAGAGGAGGAGGAGGAGAATAGGCACAGAATGAAAAGACAATCTCCAGGAAAACCACTATTTGTTTTATGATATTAAGCTGTATGTGACATTTCATGTAAAGATAAACACAAACAAAATTTAAAATTAAGACATTGAGCAGAGGCCAGAGAGATAGCATGGCAGTAGGCCATTTGCCTTGCAAGCAGCCAATCCTGGACCAACGGTGGTTCGAGTCCTGGCATCCCATATAGTCTCCCATGCCTGCCAGGAGCTATTTCTGAACAGAGTCAGGAGTAACCACTGGGTGCTGCCCGGAGTGGCCCCAAAACCAAAACCAACCAACCAAACAAAAGACATCGAATAGTTAAACTATCAAAATAACAAAAATTGCTTCCTTTGAAGATAGACATTTCTACAAGACATATTTCTTAGTAAAATGCTTTTTTTCTAAACATGGTATTTAGCTTTCATTGATGCTGAAAACTATTCTTTTTTTTTTTTTTTTTTTTTTTTTGTTTTTCGGGCCACACTCGTTTGATGCTCAGGGGTTACTCCTGGCTAAGCGCTCAGAAATTGCCCCTGGAGATAATCATGATCACGAAGGTGGTTTCCCCAGGGCGAGGCTCACCCATTGCACTCCAGGTGTGCTGGCCCCTGCGATGTCCCCAAATGTGTGAAACTCGACTGCATAATTTGTGGTAGTGGGGGACTGCGTTCGCGCTCTCCCCTTAAAAAAAAAGAAAAAGAAAAAAGAAATTGCCCCTGGCTTGGGGGGATCATATGGGACGCCAGGGGATCGAATCGAGGTCCTTCCTTGGCTCTAGCACTTGCAAGGCTGACACCTTACTTCTAGCACCACCTGGCCGGCCCTGGAAAACTATTCTTGAGTGAATTTTTGTGAGCATTCAAACAAGTCTAAGCAAAGAGCAACTAAACCAGGTTGTTTCAGTGTTTGAAATAACTGAATCTTGAAAATATGCCCAGGATTGGGTCTTGGTTAAATTTTAGGAAAAGAAACCAATTAATTTAAACTTTCAATTAATTTAAACTTTTTATTATCAGTGGTCTATTGTGCTCAAGCATTATTTTGGTTACTGTGACAAAAGACAAATAAAAAGTCTCTGCCCTTTGGAGCTTATATTTTTTTCTATTTAATCTCTTGTACCCATTCTTCATTTTTTTTTTTTTTTTGGATAACCCTCCCTCAATAGCTAATGAATGCCTGGGTAAAAAGAAAATGGGAGGCATCACTTTTCCCAACTTCAAACTGTACAATAAAGCAGTAGTAATTAAAACAACATGGTATTGGGATAAGGACAGACCCTCAGATCAATGGAATGTAAGAGAAAATAGAGATGGACCCTCAGGTATATGGCTAGGTAATCTTCAATAAAGGATTAAAAATATGAAGTGGAATGAGGAAAGCCTTTTCACAAGTGGTATTGGGAAAACTGGTTGTCCACATACAAAAACAAAAAAGAAAACAAAACCTCAGAATGCCCCAGAGAACCACACACCTCACATCTTTTTTTAATTTTTTTTGTTTGTTTTTTGGGCCACAGCCGGTAACACTCAGGGGTTACTCCTGGCTATGCACTCAGAAGTTGCTCCTGGCTTGGGGGACCATATGGGACGCCGGGGGATCGAATCGCTGTCCGTCCAAGGCTAGCGCAGGCAAGGCAGGCACCTTACCTCTAGCGCCACCGCCCGGCCCCTTTTTTTTAATTTTTAAAGAAAAATTTTGGGGGATCACACCCGGCAGCACTCAGGGGTTATTCCTGGACCTACACTCAGAAATTGCTCCTAACAGGCTCAGGGGACCATCTGGGATGCCGGGATTCAAACCATCAACCTTCTGCATGCAAGGCAAACACCCTACCTCCATGCTATCTCTCCAGCCCCACACCTTTTTTTGTGTGTGTGTGTGGTTTTTGGGTCACACCCGGCAGTGCTCAGGGTTTTTTCCTGGCTCCGTGCTCAGAAATTGCTCCTGGCAGGCACGGGGGACCATATGGGACGCCGGGGATTCGAACCGATGACCTTCTGCATGAAAGTAAACGCCTTACCTCCATGCTATCTCTCCGGCCCCCCCACACCTTTTTTTAATACACAAAAATCAAATCAAGATGAATTAAAGACCTAGATATCAAACATGAAACCACAAGTTACACAGAGAAAAACAGAAACTGTAGTGTTTCAGAGTAGAAGGACGAGACCACACAACTGGAATAAAGTTTTTAACACTTTAATCTGTCTGCCAACAAGATTCCCCAACCTGGCCAGCCAGAGGCCATCCCCTGAAGGAGATGAGCTTAATCCAAGGTCATGATGAGGATTATATAGGGAAGGGATATAGGGAGGTTCCAGCTTTCTGATGATCCTTAAAACGATTGGCTCTTGATTAGGACTATCTTCCTACTACTCCCTTGTCCTTCCCCAATAGGCTACCTGGTACAGCCAGGTAGACTGAGGCGGGGTCTATGGAAATAGGCTCACATCATGTGGTCCTTACAAAATGATGTCTCTCCCTGCTCAGAACCTAAAGAAGCCTGCCATGTGGCTTTTACAAAATGGCGTCCCTCCTTATTCACAATTTAGGTCCCAACAAAACAATTAGAATTCTCCATGACATTGAAGTTATAAGCATCTTTAAGGATGAAATGCCACTAACCAAGCAAATAGGAGCCAAGATAAACAAATGGAACTACCTAAAACTAAGAAGAATCTGTACCTCAAAGGAAGCCATGACCAAAACACAAAGGCAGTCCACAGATTAGGAGAAATTAAACAGAGAATTTCTGGGTTGGACTGAGTAGGGCATTAACCTTGCATGAGGCCAACCCAGGTTCAGTCACTGGCATCACATGTGGTCCTTTGAGCCTTGCCAGGAATGATGATCCCTAATTGCAGAACCAGGAGTAAGCCCAGAGCACCCCTGAGTGCACATCCTACACCTGCCCACAAACAAACAGACAAACAAACAAACAAAAAAGAGTAATATTTTCATCTCTTATGGCATTTAGTAGTAGGGTCTTGGCTCTGAGAAAGGATCATGTGTGAGGAAAAATCCTCAATAAGGAATGTAGAATGCTTCCAGGTCAGGGTTCAAAGTGAAGGTTGTCCATGAGTTAGATTGAAGACACAACTATTATAGCTCAGGATTTTCAGGGAAGATCCCTTCTATTACTGTCTCCAGGCAAGTTCTGATAGGGATTATATCAGTCTTAGATATCACTATGGTATTTGATGCAATATCCACAGAGTAGAGAGATCTTAGAGGAAGTTCCAGAGCTGACTGCAAAGAACTTTGACCCTGAAGAACAGAGCAGCACCTTAGTGTCAGCTGATGATGGGTGGGAGTGACAAAGGTAGAGAATTGGACTTCCAGTCATCCGGCAGGATGCCTTAAGAAGTGTGACCTGGGGCCAGGAAGGTGGTGCTAGAGGTAAGGTGTCTGCCTTGCAAGCGCTAGCATAGGACGGACAGCGGTTCGATCCCCCAGCGTCCCATATGGTCCCCCCAAGCCAGGGGCGCATAGCCAGGAGTAACCCCTGAGCGTCAAACGGGTGTGGCCCAAAAACCAAAAAAAAAAAAAAAAAAAAGAAGTGTGACCTACAGTGTGTAAATCTGGGATTTTCATGTTCTAAAGTTCTTCAGAGATTCAGGGAACAGCTAGATAGTTGTTTGTGTGTGAATTGTGGTCTAAGGAAGGCCACAAAGTAGGGAATGAGATAAATCTTCAATATAAACATGGTGAATAGAATTTACATGTTTTACATTACAAAACATTTGTCTCTCCTGCAGGAATGATAGTACAGTGGTCAACAATTGACCCGAGTTTGATCCCAGGCACCCCATTTGGTCCCTTGAGGGCAGAGCCCTGAGCTCCATTAGTTGCAGCCTCAATAGAAAACAAACAATATTCTGTACTTAAATATATGTGTTAGGTGACTGGTTGCAGTGCAGAACAGAAGATTCAGAGTGAATAGGTCAGAGAGAAGTTTATTAAGGCTCAGCACTGAGGGCCTACAAACCAGAGAGAATTGGAGTCCAGAGCATAGGGTAGGCACACAATATATAAAATTTTTTTTTCTTTTTTGGTTTTTGGGTCACACCCGGCAGCGCTCAGGGGTTACTCTTGGCTCTATGCTCAGAAATCACTCCTGGCAGGCTTGGGGGACCATAGGGGATGCTGGGATTCGAACCATTCTCCTTCTGCATTCAAGGCAAACGCCTTACCTCCAAGGTCTCTCTTCGGCTCAATATATACACTTTAATTTAATTTATACATTTTAGTTATACTGTGTATTAAGATACATATCCATATTCCTTTAAGGCACATATAAGCAAAACAGATGTTAGATTGAGCCATGTATCTTGTTTATCAGCCCTGTCTGCTTCTTGTCCTCAGGTCCCTGCCCTCCCAGACATGCTTGGGGCATAGGTGGGCCAGGGGAGGGGAGATTTTCCTAATCTCATTCCGGGCACGGGGCAGGTCTGGTTTCCCTTTTGTTTTCCCAGATCCAGGACCAAACTGTGTAATGGCACCACTCTGGTTCACAATATGTACATTTTAATTAATAATTGACATATTTTAGGGGTTGCACAGCAGGTTGGGCACTTGCCTTGCAAACAGCTGACCCAAATTTGATCCCCAGCATTCCATATGATCCTCCAGAGCACACCAGGAGTGAGTTCTGAGCACAGAGCCATGAGTAATGCCTTGCTGGGTGTGCCCCCAAAACAAAACAAAAAAACTGGCGATTTATCCAGTATTGTTTTTTAATCCAGTATTTCTATTAATTGCCTTTCTTCTGACATTTTGGCAGCATTTCAGATCATCTTAAGAATAATCTTCGTGTCCCTGTTCAGGCGCCAAAAAAAAAAAAAAGAATAATCAGGGTTGGGGCCGGAAAGATAACATGGAGGTAAGGCATTTGCCTTGCATGCAGAAGGTTGGTGGTTCGAATCCCGGCATCCCATATGGTCCTCTGAGCCTGCCAGGAGTGATTTCTGAGCATAGAGCCAGGAGTAACCCCTGAGTGCTGCTGGGTGTGACCCAAGAATCAAAAAAAAAAAATCAGGGTGGAATACATCCCCCAGAAATAGTCTGCATGATTAATTTCATCAAGAGAGATTTCTGGGGCTGGAGAGATAGCATGGAGGTAAGGTATTTGCCTTTCATGCAGAAGGATGGTGGTTCAAATCCTGGCATCCCATATGATCCCCCGAGCCTGCCAGGAGCGATTTCTGAGCCTAGAGCCAGGAATGACCCCTGAGTGCTGCCGGGTGTGACCCAACCCTCCCCCCCCCAAAAAAAAAAAAGAATCGGAAAAAGCTAACAGAACTATTTTTGCTTGTTTCTTGGTTTTGGACCACACACATCAGTGCTCAGAGCTGACTCCTGGTTCTACACTCAGGGTTCACTCCTGGTAGGCTCAGAGGACTATAGGTGTTGGATATTGAACCTGGGTCGGCTACATTCAAGACAAGCACTCTACCTGCTGTGCTATTGCTTCAGCCTCTAAACAATACTGTAATAGCCATACAGTAGTAAAATTTGACCCAAATGGGAAAGAGGCAAGAAAGAAAAGAAGAGGAGCAATGATCTTTTTTCTTCCAGCTGATGACAGCAATGATGACAGCACTATCACATGTCCCAATAGAAGCCAAAGTCACCCTCAAGTGAGCAGCTACTACGTTTACAGGCACCTGGCAAAATTCCTGCAAAGCGGGGGGAAGTGGCAGGAAAACAGGCTAGGAGCTCCTGGAAGCTGTTTAGACACCAAACCTGAAGTAGCCCAAGGGACAAGAAGACCACATCCCTTTGTGGTATGAATCTGGAGCTCTTTTGAGTGGAGAAAATGAAGCATCACCAAGAGAGGGGTGCATTCCCTCAGAGGTTTCTAGAGAAATTGAAGGCCCTCAAAAGACCATTAAGGATCCAAGGGTCTTTTCTTTGACAACTCCTTAGCCATGGATTTATATTCTGCTTTTCTCTTGTACCTCTCTTTAAACCCAATAAAAAGGGGTGGGAGAGATAGTACAGCAGTAGGGCATTTGCCTTGCACGCAGCCTATCCAGGACAGATGATGGTTCAAATTCTGGAATCCCATATGGTCCCCAGTGCCTACCAGGAACAATTTATTTTCTTTTCTTTTCCTCTTTGGGCCACACTCGGTGACACTCAGGTGTGACCTTTTGGCTATGTGCTCAGAAATCGCCCCTTGCTTTGGGGGACCACATGGGATGCCAGGGGATCAAACTGCAGTCCATCCTAGGTTAGTGCATGCAAGGAAAATGCCCTACCGTTTGCACCACTGCTCCGCCCAGGAACGATTTCTGAGTGCAGAGCCAGGAGTAACCCCTGGGCGCTGGGTGTGATCCCCCTCCCCCCAAAAAGGGAAAAAATTTAACCCAATGAAAAGTGCTCACCAGTGTTCCTAGTTAAGAACCTAGAAAAGGAGCTAGAATGATAGTACAGCAGGTAGAGCACTTGCATGAGGCTGATGTGGGTTTGATCCTTGGCACCCCAGATGGTCTCCTGAGTTCACCCTATGTGAACAGAGACAGGAGTCAGCTCTTAGGACCACCCAGGGTGGCCCTACACAAAATAAACAAACAAAAAAGAAGCTCTCAAAGAAAGTTTTCTGCCTTTCTCTGAAATATTGCTTAGAAGAACTCCATATCATACTATGGAAAGCCTCCCGTCCTTTCCTCTGTTCCATTCTCCTAAATAAATTATCTTCCAAATTCTGTCATTTTGTGTCAACTCCTGATGCATTGTAACAACTTAATTTTAACAAAATGGGACACAGGTAAGGTGTTTTTTTTTATTTTTTTATTTTGAACCTACTCTCCACTGTTTCTTCTTTGCTCTTGAGTTTCCTGTCCAGGATAACCTGTACATTCTGAAGAACTATGTGGAACATAGGTTAATCTAGTTGACCATCAGAGACCAAACACCCCCAGCTGATCTGCTAACTGATTACACACACACACACACACACACACACACACACACACACTAGCAAACAAAACTAAGTGATCAACCAAACCTTCTAAGGCTAGAACCACCATGCAGTGCCCTGGAGAGAGGCACAACTATAATGTTTCAAGCCACAGAGTTTGATTCCACGCAAAGGTTCACTGAGGGCTTGACATAGTTTAGTGGATCATATAGTTCAAGAAATATATAAATCGAAAAAATAAAAAATTAAAAAAGAAATATATAAATCAAATACCCCAAAGCATGTTAAAAAATAAAAGGTATTTTGTTTTGTTGGTGCCACTAATTGCATTGATTTACAGAGATAAGCACTTGCACTTACATTGTAATCTATACACCGCTTTCCTCGTCAAGAAAATCTTACCGCAAAAAAATATTATCAGCTAAATTCAATAGTGTGCCTGATGTCAAAGATGGTTTCTATTCTTGTGCAAGCTTCTCATATTACTGTAAATTAGTAATTAGTAATGTGGGGGGGGGGAGGCTGGAGCGGTGGCACAATGGTAGGGTGTTTGCCTTGCACGCGGCCGATCCAGGATGGACCACGGCTCAATTCCCTGGTGTGCCATATGGTCCCCCAAGCCAAGAGTGATTTCTGAGCATATAGCCAGAAATCAAGGCTTGATTTCACATAGCCGTGGGTGTCACCAGGTGTATCCCCAAAACAAAACAAAACAAAATAAAAATAATGTGTGTGGACCAGTTGCATCACACTTTTGGTCACCGTGGGTTAAATATTTGTTTCTGTAAAGGACCAAAGAGTAAACATTTTAGAGCTTACCTGTCTCTGTTAACTTTGTCCTAAGAAAGAGGCCTTGGGCAGTGTGTAGAACAGGAGTCTTCAAACTTTTTAAAGTGGAGGCCGGATTACGGTCCCTTAGAGAGCTGGAGGGCCTACTCACACTGCACATATCTTTTTTTTTTTGTTTTGTTTTTGGGTCACACCCGGCAGTGCTCAGGGGTTACTCCTGGCTGTCTGCTCAGAAATAGCTCCTGGCAGGCACGGGGGACCATATGGGACACCAGGATTCGAACCAACCACCTTTGGTCCTGGATCAGCTGCTTGCAAGGCAAACACCGCTGTGCTATCTCTCCGGGCCCCACTGCACATATCTTATATAAATAAAATGAAAACCATTTATAAATAAACAGATCACGCACTAGTGTTTCTTTTTTTCTTTTCTTTTTTCTTTTTTTGGTTTTTGGGCCACACCCGGCGGTGCTCAGGGGTTACTCCTGGCTGTCTGCTCAGAAATAGCTCCTGGCAGGCACGGGGGACCATATGGGACACCGGGATTCGAACCAACCACCTTTGGTCCTGGATCGGCTGCTTGCAAGGCAAATGCCGCTGTGCTATCTCTCCGGGCCCACGCACTAGTATTTCAATGGGAACTGTGGGCCTGCTTTTGGCTAAAGAGATGGTCAATGTCCGGTTCCATATTTGTCACTGCCAGCCATAACAAGTGATGCAAGTGGACATCAGTCAATCTTGATCTGGTTGGAGATTTCAGATGTTTCATTCTTGAAAAAGTCTGTTCACAGGCATAAGTGCTACCAAAGATGGTTGTGCCTGGTTCCTGATATTTGGATATACACTAAGTGTATATGCTGGCAGGTATCTTGGCAACCAAACAGCGCTCACTGCTGGCGGGCCGGATCAGACTCCTCTGCGGGCGCATGTGGCCCGCGGGCCGTAGTTTGAAGACCCCTGGTGTAGAAGAACCACTGCTACATTCCAATAAAATTGTTTTCTTGTTGTTTGGGGGTCTCCACCTCACAGTGCTTAGGGCTTACTCCTAACTCTGAACTCAGGGATCACTCCTGGCAGAGCTCAGGGGACCATATGTTGTGCTGGAGAACAAGCCAGGGTCTGCCATGTGCAAAACAAGTGCTATACTTATTTTATTATCTATTCAGCCCTCCAAAAACTATTAAAAAAATTTTTTTTGGTTTTTGGGTTACACCTGGCAGTGCTCAGGGGTTACTCCTCACTCTGTGTTCAGAAATTGCTCCTTGCAGGCACGGGGGACCATATGGGATGCCGGAACTTGAATCACCATCCATCCTGGATTGGCTGCATGCAAGGCAAATGCCCTACCACTGTGTTACCTCTCTGGCCCTTTTGTTTTGTTTTTGTAAAAGTTTTTAATCATGTTATTTTACACAAACTCTATCAAGTTAGTTTTGTGTATGATCTCATTTCTTTTTCTTCCATAATTACAAAGTTGTTTAAGATTGAGTTTCAGTTATACATACAATGTACAACACCCTTCACCAGTGCATATTTCCCACCACCAATGTCCTCAATTTTCCTTCTTCTCTCCCTATCTGCTTCTGTGGCAGACATTGTCTTCTCACTCTCTCTCTCTCTCTCTCTCTCTCTCTCTCTCTCTCTCTCTCTCTCTCTCTCTCTCTCTCTCTCTCTTTCTCTCCCATTTTCCTTCTAGTTATTTACTTTTTTGGGGGGCACACCATGGCGGTCAGAGGTTATTCTTGACTCTGCACTCAGAAATTGCTCCTGGCAGGCTTGGGGGACCAAATGGGATTTGGGGATCGAACCTGGATCTATCCCTACCATTGTGCTATCACTCTGGCCCTTTTCCTTTTAGATACTGTGGTTTGTAATATTGTTACTGATCATTTCCAGCTATCATTGTCGTAATGAACCCTTCTCTGAACTACCTGCACTCCCCTGCTATTTGTGGCAAACTTTCTACCATGGACTGGTCCTCCTGGTTCTTGTCTCTATTGTCTTTGGATATTATTACCATATTATCTTTTTTTTATAATATCCCATAAATAAATGGGATCATTCTATGTCTATCCCTCTCCCTCTGACTCATTTAGTTCAGCATAATACTCTCCATATTCATACATGTGTAAGCAAAACAAAACTATTTTTAAAGCAAGCAGCAGTCAAATTTTGGTTGTGAGCCTTAGAATCAAAGTCAGGGCCGGGCGGTGGCGCTAAAGGTAAGGTGCGCCTGCCTTGCCTGCGGTAGCCTTGGACGGACCGCGGTTCGATCCCCCGGTGTCCCATATGGTCCCCCAAGCCAGGAGCAACTTCTGAGCGCATAGCCAGGAGTAACCCCTGAGCGTTACCGGGTGTGGCCCAAAAACCAAAAAAAAAAAAAAAAAAAAAAAAAAGAATCAAAGTCAATGATCTAGTCTTCTTTAAAAAATATACATATTGGGTCCGGAGAGATAGCACAACAGTGTTTGCCTTGCAAGCAGCCGATCCAGACAGCCAGGAGTAACCCCTGAGCACCGCCAGGTGTGGCCCAAAAACCAAAAATAAACAAAAAAACAAAAAAACAAAAAATATACATATTATTAAAGGGAAAAGAATGCAAAAAAAAAAAGAGAGAGGAAGAAAGACCTAGATAGAGAGAAATTATGAGACAAAAAACTGAAGGATAAAATGAAACCTGGGAATAGGTATATAATTCTTTAAAAAATCATATTGGGAGAGGCAGATTAATGGTACAGTGAGTAAGAAGTCTGCTTTGTTAGAGAGTCAGCCTAGGTTCAATCTCTGGCATCCAAATTTCTGAAGCCTTGTCAAAGACCTGAGTGCAGAGTCAGGCATAATCCCTGAGCACTGCTGAGTGACTCCAAAACAAACAAACAAATAACCTGTGGGAAATAGAATAAGTATTGATCACAAAGGCCATGTGTAAATTTTGGGGATGGTATTTAGCTAGTATTTCAAGAAACTTTCAATTTGGGGCCGGTGATGTGGCGCTAGAGGTAAGGTGTCTGCCTTGCAAGTGCTAGCCAAGGAAGGACCGAGGTTTGATTCCCCCAGCCTCCCATATGGTCAATTTCTCCCATAGGGGCAATTTCTGAGTGCTTAGCCAGAAGTAACCCCTGAGCATCAAACGGGTGTGGCCCGAAAAGCCAAAATAAATAAATAAATAAATAAGTAAATAAATAAAAATGTTGACATCTCAAAGAAACTCAAATAAGTATTCTCTTTCTCATTTTCTGACTCCCTGTTTGCTCCTGCCTCTCATGTTTGCTCCTTTTTTTTACTTTCTAACACAGGAGAGAATTTTCAGGCACCATTCAAAGTAATTAGTATTATATTCTCAAAGAGCAGGTTCACAAGAACAGCTGTTAATAATTTATGTTGGCCTCAATTGATTCTCTTTTTGTGTAGGTGGGAGATAACACACTTCTGGGTCATTAAAATATTGGACAACGATCCACCTTTAGTTTCACCCTGACAATGGGCAGCTTGGGCCCATGTTTAAGGAGGAGGCACAGAACAGAGATGTCATTGGCATCCATTTATTAGAAAGCATACTGGGCACATTTTCAAATCCCATGACATTCTATTGGCTGTGTACATGTTTTTTAAATACAATATGAGCAGTGACTTTAATAGATATTTCTCCCCCAATGAACACAGCTGCTATCAAAATCATTAGTATGAAACAAAAATCAAGTACTTTCTGTTCTGCTTATTTTTGTGCAATATGGGCCCGGAGAGATAGCACATCGGTGTTTGCCTTGTAAGCAGCCGAACCAGGACCAAAGGTGGTTGGTTCAAATCCTGGTGTCCCATATGGTCCCCCGTGCCTGCCAGGAGCTATTTCTGAGCAGACAGCCAGGAGTAACCCCTGAGCATGGCCGGGTGTGGTCCAAACCCCCCCCAAAAAAAAAGATTTTTTTTTAAATTTTTGTGCAATACAAAACAGTTCTTAAGAATTCCCAGATCTGGGGGCCGGGCGGTGGCGCTAGAGGTAAGGTGCCTGCCTTGACTGCGCTAGCCTTGGACGGACCACGGTTCGATCCCCCAGCGTCCCATATGGTCCCCCAAGCCAGGAGCAACTTCTGAGCGCATAGCCAGGAGTAACCCCTAAGCGTTACCGGGTGTGACCCAAAAACCAAAAAAAAAAAAGAATTCCCAGATCTGGGGGCCAGAAAGATAGCACAGTGGTAGGGGGTTTGCCTTGCAAGCAGCTGACCCAGGACCAACGGTGGTTTGAATTTCAGCATCCCACATGGTCCCCCGTGCCTGCCAGGAGCAATTTCTGAGCACAGAGCCAGGAGTAACTCCTGAATGCTGCAGATGTAATCCAAAAAACAAACAAACAAACAAACAAACAGAAAAAGATTTCCCAGATCCTTAAGAGCATGACCTCCATTAAAAAGGCAAGGCTGGGCCAGAAAGATAGTATGTAGTACAGGCAACTTGTAAGCTGTCAACTTGGGTGTGCTCTTTGGCACCCTATATGGTTCCCTGAGTCCCCCAGGAGTGATCCCAAGAGAAGGAGTATATATAAGGCTCATATGTGGTCTAAAAACAAAACAAGGGGCCGGAGAGATAGCATGGAGGTAAGACGTTTGCCTTTCATGCAGAAGGTCATCAGTTCAAATCCCGGCGTCCCATATGGTCCCCATGCCTGCCAGGAGCAATTTCTGAGCATGGATCCAGGAATAACCCCTGAGCACTGCCGGGTGTGACCCAAAACCCACAAAAAATAATAATAATAATAATAAAAATAAAAATAAATAAAAAATAAAAAGGTAAGGTCTTTTTTAAGTAAGTAATCCATTTAAGTTTGGATTAGGTAATCAATGAATTTCTTTTTTTTATCAATGAATTTCTTAATTTGCTTTATCTTTTTACTTAAACAATCAAAAATTCCTATCGGAATATATGTATGAAGGCATCATACGCCCATCAGATATCAAAGCCAGTGTTAGTCATTAACTATAATTCAGTCGGACAGCTCAATTTCCCGCGAGAGTGGACACAGTTCCTAGCTGCCAGAATGATTTGGAAGAACAATTCCAGGGAATGGTATGCTGGGATGCCCTCATGGACTGCCACAAATGGGGGGAAGGACTTGGTAAAGTTACAGAGATATAACTGGGCCAGAGAGATTCCAGCAGGTAAGTCACTTACCTTACATCCTTACATGTGGCTGACCTGGTTTCAATTCCCAGCATCACATATGTTCCTCTGTGAGCACTGCCAAAGAGTGATCCCTGAGAGCAGAGCCAGGAGTAAGCCCTGAGCACCACCTGGTGTGGTCCAAATTTCAAACCTTCTTTTTTTTTTTTTTTTTTAAAAAAAAAAGACAGGACATGAGAGCAAGTAAATAAGAGAAGACTGAAGTTCAAGACAAAAATGATGGGGATCTGTCACTAAAGAGTGAATATTTATTAGTTTATCTACTTTTCCCTCAGCTTAGTGCTAGCCAAGAGAGCCAAAAATGACCTCCCATACATGGCATAGAAACAAAGGGATTCTGCTTAGGTCAGCAAGAGAAAGGGTTCACTCAAGTCAGCAGTTCCAGTATCCTTTTTTAGCACACAACTTTAGGCTAATTCTTATCTGAATGATCTTCCTAAGGCCTTCCCAGGAGAAGTCTGGTGCCCTTTGGGCTCTTTCTGGTGCACAGATTCAGAACTTTCAGTATCTTCTAAGCACCACTTTTAAATCAGAATGTCACAAAACAGCACTGACAGATATATATTTTTTGTTTTTGTTTTGGGGCCTCACCCAGCAACTTTAAGGGATTACTCCTGGCTCTGTGTGCCCAGAAATCACTCCTGGCAGGCTTGGGGTACCATATGGGATGCCAGGTATCGAATCCAGGTTGGCTGTCTGCAAGGCAAATACCCTCCCATACGCTGTGCCATTGCTCCAGTCCCACTGATGGAAATCATTGATAATTGTGCTTCACCCACTTGATGTTTCCATTTTTCTATCTGTGTGTTTTTCACTCCACCTCTTTTTCCTGAAGACCATTTTTTTTGAAAATGGTCTCTTTCATACTTCCTGATTCCTCTTCTTCAGCAATCTAAAGTTTTCAGGGGCCAGAGAGTTAGCACAGGGGTTAAGAGACCTCGACTCAAGTGCAAATGACATAGGGTCTCTCCAGCACCAAGAGTCACCCCTGAACATAGAGCCAGGAATAGACCTCTAACACCACTGAGTGTGCCTCCCCAATCTTCTTTTAAATTCAATATAAAGTTGTCATATGGAGCCTTACAAAACTTCACTGCAGTAACTCTACTTAAATTTCCTTTTAAATTTTCCTTTAAAAAGAAATGAGAACCACAATGAGATCTTGCCACATACTGGTGGGAAACTCTAAAACAATTGGTGAAGGTACAGAAACTCAGGAGCACTGCTGCTGAAAATATCCATTTGGGAACCTCTGGCAAATCGTACAAATATTTCTTCTTCTTCTTTTTTTTTTGTTTATTGCCAATGTTGTTTATTAAAGAATGTGTTTTTTTATTGAATGGTGAAATATTCCTTCTTCTTCTTCTTCCTTCTTCTTCTTCTTCCTTCTTCTTCCTCTTCTTCTTCCTTCTTCCTTCCTTCCTTCTTCTTCCTTTTTCTTCCTCTTCTTCTTCCTCTTCCTCCTCCTCCTCCTCCTCCTCCTCCTCCTCCTTCTTCTTCTTCTTCTTCTTCTTCTTCTTCTTCCTTCTTCTTCTTCCTCTTCTTCTTTTTCCTCCTCCTCCTCCTTCTCTCTCTTTTTTTTTGGCTATTGGGTCACATACAGTGGCCCTCAGGGTTATTCCTGACTCTGCACTCAGAAGTTGCTCCTGGCAGGCTCAGGGGATCATATGGGATGCCACGATTCTAATCAGAGTCCATCCTGAGTTGATCGCGTGCAAGGCAAATTCCCTACTGCTGTGCTATCACTCTGGCCCCCTATTTCTCAAAACAAAATATCAAACAAAAATCCCCCTGGAGATATCTAGCTGTGTTATTTAGCTGTTATCTATCTGTGTCACTCCTAAATATTTATTCAAATGATATACAAACATTCAGTTGAAAGGATACAGACCCCCTAGACTAATAGCAGCATCAAAAGCCAAAATAGAAAATCCATTTTAACACTGATAGATGTCTGGATAAAGAAGCTGCAGTAAATATATACAATGAAATATTATTTTGCCTTTCTTGACTTTGGTTTTGGGGCCACACCCAGTAATAATGGGTATGGTCCCAATTCCTTTTTTTGGGGAGGTCCCAATTTCTTAAGAAATTCCTTGGGGGACTGGATGCTCAGGGCTTACTTACAACCCTGGCTTTACACTCAGGAATTATCCTTGGTAGTATTTGGGGGACCAAGTGAGAAGCTGGGTATCAAATATGGTTGGTGTGTGCAAGACAAGTCCCTATCTGCTGTACTCTCTTTCCAGGCCTTTAAAAAGAATGAAATTGTTCTTTTGGGGACCAAGTAGATGAAACTTCAGCTACAATATTAATTGAATAGTAATTGAAATGTCAGGTGTGAAAGGTAATGACTAGATGGTTTCACACATATGAGGAATATGAGTAATTAAACCAGACAAACTGACCAAAAATCCCCAACAAAGTTAAACCATAGATTCAGAAAAGGCTACAGTGAATATGGGAGTAAAAGAAGGTAAGCGAGAGCAAAGGTTTGTGTTGGTACTGGGTTGACATTGAAATTTTGGAGGTGAGTGTGGTGAATACTATATATAAATACATATATATATGTATATATAGTATTCTATAGTAATACTATATATAGTATATATCTATATATAGATATATACATATATATACACATATAGAGGAATACAATTATGTTATATTATTGTTAATCAATAAAATAAAGTATTTTTCTTAAGAAATTCCTTGGGGGGGGCTGAGAAATAGCATAGTGGTAGGGCATTTGCCTTGCATGCAGCTGATCCAGGAAAGATGGTGGTTCGAATCCCAGCATCCCATATGGCCCCCCGTGCCTGCCAGGAGCAATTTGTGAGTGTAGAGCCAGGAGTAACCCCTGAGCGCTACTGGGTGTGACCCCCCCCAAAAAAAACAATGAAAAAAGAAATTCCTGGGGAGGGGGATGAGAGTGATAGCACAGCTATAGGGCTTTTTGCCTTGCATGCTGCCAATTTGGTACAAATCCAGGTTCAATCCTCGGTATCCAATACGGTCCTCTGGGCCTGTCAGGAGCATTTCTGAGCACAGAGCCAGAAGTAACCTGTGGGTCAAGTGTGGCCCCCCACCAAAAAAAAAAAAAAAAAAAAGAATAAAAAGAAAAAAAGTTACTTGGGACTGAGAATGTAGCTCAATTGTAGATACTTATTTTGTATATGTGAGGCCCTGGGTTTAATCCATAGTACTGAAAATAAAACCTAAAGCAAATTTCCTTTTAGTAACTACATCCTCTCAAGGTGCAAGGATGAATAGAAAAATATCAAATTTGGTGATGGGAATGTTGCGCTGGTGATGGGTGGTGTTCTTTACATGACTGAAACCCAAACACAATCATGTATGTAATCAAGGTATTTAAATAAAAAAAATAAATGTTATTATCTTTAAAAAAAAAAGAAAAATATCAAATTGAGAAGTAATTCTTTAGGTATAAATTGGCTTTAGTCACCAAATACTCTGTTTTTGCTTTGTTATGTTTTGTTTTGGGGCCACACCCAGTGGCTTTCAGGGGTTAGTCCTGGCTCTGTATTTAGAAATTATTCCCGGCAGGGCCAGAGGACCTTATAGACTGCTGGAGAGTTGAACCCAGGTTGATTGCCTGTAAGGCAAACACCCTACCTGCTGTGCTATCGCTTGGGTCCCTTCACTAAACACTCTTATCCCAAAGCTTTCATATGATAATAAGAATGCTTAATAGGTATGATAAAAAAAATAAAAGCCGCAAACTCTTAAATCAGAGGTCCCAGTGATTCATCAATTAATCTATTTACTCACTAAATATTTTTTGAGTACTCTGTAAGGAATAATCTTCCAGGTTCTGGGGATACAATGATAAGACCTAGTCCTTGCCTTGAAAGAGGTTATCATCTTGTAGGGGAGCCAGATGTATAAACACGAAATTGCAAAGTAGGCTGATAAGTGCTGAATAGAAGTATATAGAAGGAGCAGTGTTTCCTCCCCCACTCCTCCCGCAGTGGAGAGAGTCAGCATATTTGCTAAGCCAAAAAAAGCTCAAGTTAAGGAATGAGAAATAACAGAATTTAACAGGAAGGGGAGGCAGGAGTAGTGACTCAACTTTGGAGTGTAGACGTTCGGTTTGTTCGTGGGAGATTTTAGCTCCAGTGGGAGCTGAGTTAAAAATGGTGGTGGTGGGGCCGAAGTGGTGGCTCAAGCAGTAAGGTGTCTGCCTTGCCCTCGCTAGCCTAGGATGGACCGCCGTTCCAAGATCCCCCAGGGTCCCATGTGGTCCCCCAAGCCAGGAACAGTTTCTGAGCACATAACCAGGAGTAACCCCTGAGCGTCACCGGGTGTGGCTCAAAAGCCAAAACAAAACAAAACAAAAATAGGTGGTGAATAATTATGAGAGATGTTAAGGATATAAAATGATAATTACATGGAAGAAGAGGTAAAGATGACTTCCAGGACTCTAAGTTTGGAAAAAGCCCTGATTTCTTGAGTCTGTTTGGTTATTTATTTTTAGTTGCTGAGCTCATGTTTTGGGTATGTGGGAGCCACTTCTCGTGGGATACTGGGACAGAGGAGTCATCCTGGAAGTGATCATGGGCCAAGGGGGTGTGAGGGGATGGAGAGGGTCTCTAGGGCATCAGCCTGCTACATTCTGTGCCTTTTGAATTTCACAGAGATATTTACATTTACTTGTAAATTTTGAATTCTTTACTCAGCAATGAAGTCCTGTGTACTAATTTTGGAGGCTGGAGCAATAGTACAAGGCTGGAGCAATAGTACATTAGGCTCTTGCCTTGCAATGGGCCAATCCAAATTCAATCTCTGGCATACTATATGAGCCAGCCAGGAGTAATTCCTGAGTATGGAGCCAGGAGTAATCTCTGAGCATTATCAGATGTGAATCCCAAATAACAAAACAAACAAAAGGAAACCAAAAAAAATGGCTATTTCTCTCTCCTTTCTGAGTGCTGGGAATTCTTAGAAATACCTATTTTGTCCCTGCTTAATTTTATTTCCTCAAAGCATTTGAGGCTTCAAATCTAGACAAAAATTTCTGAGTCAGGATGCTGAGGTGTGTGAAAGGCAGCCTTGACATTTCTCCTGACACTCAATTTGGTGTCACAAAAGTTAAGCATTCCAACCTTAAAATATGATTCTCTGATCGAGACTGTTATCATACCGCATCTGCCTCTGGGACTGCACAATAAAAGGGCAAATCAAATGTTGGAGACAGAATTAGATATAGACCTTAAATGCCACTCACCAAGAGATTGTACTTTATTTGCGGGCTTATCTGACTGCTTCCTTAGTAATTTGAAGTGAAAGACTTGTTTATTGTTGCAAAGCAAAACCAGGTCTGGATAGGATTGGAGAGAGAGCAAAGCAGATTGGGTACTTGGTTTATGTGTGGCCAAATCCTTAGCATCCCATATGGTTCCTTATGCGCAACCAGGAGTGATTATTCATATCCCCTGAATGCAGAGCCAGGTGTAACTCCTGAAAATCACCCAGGTGTCTAAAATATTGTGGTATAATCATAAAAATGCTGATAATTCAAAAATAAACAGATCTTTGTATCTGAAAATGTGCATTTAATTATTTGTTTTAATTGATATATTATTACATTATATAGGTTTTAAGTGTACATCATGGAAAAGGAACATATGCATCTTCCCTCCTCTCTGCTCTGACTACAATTCTCCTCACCCTATCTCTAGTCCTGGTTTTCCCCTTCCTTTCTGATAACCACTGGTGATTCTTGTTTTGGGACCACCATTGGTAGCTCAGAACTTAGTCCTGACCCTGTGCCCCAATACCATCTTTAATTATTACTGCTTTGTTTTATACTTTGGTGTTTGGAAGCATAGCACATTCATATCTGCTCTTTTTCCCCCCAGATGTGTTTTTGTATTCAAAGTCTTCTGTAGATCCAAGTAATTGGCAGTTTATTGTTCTAGTTCTTGGAATAATTCCACTGAATTTTTTATTTTATTTATATTTTTAAAGTTTAGTTATTGATTAATTGGTTGGTTTTTGGGCCGCACCCAGCGATGCTCAGGGGTTACTCCTGGCTTTGCATTCAGAAATGGACCCTGGCAGGCTGGGGGCTCATATGGGATGCTGGGAATCAAACCGAGTCTCTCTCGGGTAGGCTGCATGCAAGGCAATTGCCCTACCGCTGTGCCATCTCTCTGGCCCCTTTATTTATTTATTTATTTATTTTGTTTTTTGGACCACACCCGTTTGATGTTCAGGGGTTATTCCTGGCTAAGCACTCAGAAATCGCCCCTGGCTTGGGGGGATTATATGGGACGCCATGGGATCAAACCGCGGTCCTTCCTTGGCTAGCACTTGCAAGGCAGACACCTTACCTCTCCGGCCCCGTTTATTTATTTTTTAATATTATCTTTATTTAAGCATCTTGATTATAAACATGACTATAGTTGGGTTTCGGTCATATAAAGAACACCTCCCTTCCCCAGTACAATATCCCCATCACCAATGTCCCCAATCTCCCTCCTCCCACTGCCTGTATTTGACATTGACATTGTCACCATAATTGTCAGTGTAGTTATTTCTCTAACTGTACTCACCACTCTTTGTGGTGAGCTTCATGTTGTGAGCTGGTCTTTTCAGCTCTCATCTCTAATGTCTCTGGGCATTATTACAATAATGTCTTTTCTTTTTCTTAAAACCCATAGATGAGTAAGACTAATCTGTGACTATCTCACTCCCTCTGACTTATTTTACTCAGCATGATAGATTCCATGTACATCATGTATAGAAAAATTTTATGACTTCATCTCTCCTGATGGCTGCATAATATTTTATTGTGTATATGTACCACAGTTTCTTTAGCCATTCATCTATTGAGGGGCATCTAGGCTGTTTCCAGAGGCTGGCTATAGTAAATAGTGCTGCAATGATTATAGGTGTGAGGAAGGAATTTTTATATTACATTTTTGTGTTACTATGGTATATCCCTAGGAGTAGTATAACTGGATCATATGGGAGCTCAATTTCCAGGTGTTTTTTTTTTTTTTTTTGAGGAATCTTCATAATTGTTAGAAACTTAAGGAACTTTTACTAAGTTCTGCACTCTTATCTGAAATAATTAGTTTGTGATAGGAATTTACTTAAAACTCCCCAGGGTGATTCTAATTGCAGCTAAAGATTCAGTACCAGTCCTGGCTTTGAGAAAAACCTGTTTTCAGTGGAGAATTAAAATGATTTCTAGGACCAGGGCAAAGCCACTTCAGACCATAAGGGACTGGAATTCATCATGTTCAGCATATGGTAGATCCAGGTTTACCCCCTTGCCCACCCCCAGCACCAAATGTTCCTTCAAGCATGACTAGGAATCATTTCCAAGCGCCAAATTCGGAATAGTCCCCAAGCACTGCCAGGGTGTAGTCTGAAATACAAAACAATAAAAGCTAAATAAATAAATAAAATGGCTTCTAGCTCATTGCAAGCTAACTTGAATGGCTCCTTACCTCACTCTTCAATTCCCCCAAACTATCCTATCATGTATATAACATAAAGTTAAATACAATATATAAATTTTCAGTGAAGGAGTTAGCAGAACTTTTTTTTGGGAGGGTGTCACACCTGGCAGTACTCAGGGGCTACTCCTGGCTCTGTGCTCAGAAATTGCTCCTAGCAGGCTTGGGATTCAAACCACTTTCTGTCCTGGATTGGCTATGTGCAAAGCAAACGCCCTATTACTGTGCTATCTCTGATGCCCCAGTTAATCAGAAAACTTATTAAAAATTTTAGAAACTGGGTCTGAATGATAGCCAGCAGGTAGGACGTCTGTCTTGAAAACACTCCACTTAGGACTGGAGCAGTGGCACAAGTGATAGGATATTTGCCTTCCATGCAGCTAACCTAGATGGACCACAGTTTGTTTCCCTGGTGTCCCAGATGGTCCCCAAGCCAGGAGCAATTTCTGAGCGAATAGCCAGGAGTAACCCCTGAGTGCCTTAGGGTGTGGCCCAAAAAGTCAACAAAACAAAACACTCCACTTGGGGTTCAATCCCTGGTATCCCATATGGTCCCCTGAGCACTGCTAGGAATAATTCCCGAGTGCAGAGCCAGGAATAACCCCTGAGCACCATCAGGTGTGGACCCAAAACCAAAAAAAAAAAAAAAAAAAGTTTATAAACAAAGACCTTAACACTGAAAGATTTCAAGAGCAATGTTCAAGGCACATTGTCATATAAGAAAACAAAACTAACAAAGGATAGTATGGGACATTTGTCTAGTACTTTTGTGGGGGAAGATGGAACACTTGGTGCTGGTGCTCAGGACTTATTTCTGTCCCATGCTCAAGGATCACTCCTGGCAGTGCTTGGGGTCCACATAAGATGCTAAAGATATAACTGGTGTTGGTCATGTGCAAGGTAAGTGCCTAATCCCCTCTACTATTTTTTTAGCTTCATAGTTTGTTTTGTTTGTTTGTTTGTTTGTTTTTGGTTCTTGGGCCACATCCAGCAGTGCTCAGGGATTACTCCTGGTTCTGCATTCAGAAATCACTCCTGGATGGGGCTGGAGAGATAGCACAATGATAGGGCATTTGCCTTGCATGCAGCCAAACAGTGGTTGGAATCCCGGCATCCCACATGGTCCCCTGAGCCTGTCAGGACGATTTCTGAGTATAGAGGAATGAGCACCACCGGGTGTGATCCAAAAACCAAAAACCAAAACTAAATAAATAAATAAATAAATAAACAAATAAATAAATAAATAAAAAGAAATCCTGGCAGACTCAGGGAACCATATGGGATACTGGAGATCGAACAAGGTTCAGTCCCAGATTGGCTGTGTGCAAGGCAAACATCCTATCGCTCTAGCCCCTGGC